>NW_010311303.1:0-54668 GCF_000700745.2 Antrostomus carolinensis | reverse complement strand
GATCCCTCTGGATGGCAACCTGTCCCTCCAGTGTGTTGACCGAACCACTCAGCTTGGTGTCACTGGCAACCTTGCTGAGGTTGGACTCAAAAGTCAACTTTAATATAAGGGTTATAAGTTAAGCCTTTGTATATCAGGCTGGAATATAATAAATAAATAAATAATTGGAAATAAATATTGCATGAAAAAGTGAGTAAGTATCTGTTATTTACTACCAGCCAATATTCAAATATGTAATGCTAAATTTACCAGGCTATGGGTTTTCTCCTTTCTGAACACCACCAGTCCTATCTGTGGACTATGATACTGTACCAAGGGAATGAATTTACTGCATATGAAGATTTGAAAAAGTATACATGTATGTATACATGTATGTATGTACTTGCTTTTTCCAGTAGCAGATAGTGCTGAAAGAAGATAATTTCAAAGGGGTCATTACAGGATAATATGGACATCAAACAAACAAATTTATGTCTTAAGATAAGTAATATTCAGTAATATAGACTCTTATTTTAAGGTGATACATTCCTGATAGCTTAAATATAAATTAAAAATGTTCTGTGCTGCCCAATACTTACGCATGCAAGTATGCCTGTTGATTTAAAATGTTTCCAGGTTAATGCCCTTTGTCTGTTATTTTTATAGTAGCTATTTCCTTAAAAATACTCACAAGATGAACTAGTGATAGTATTATTAAAACTGAACATAATGAAAAGAGAAAACTGAGGTACAATCACCCATTTTCTGCAGAGATATCAGATAAGAGGTTATCTCTAAAATCCTGTCATAGTTTATTGCCAGCTGTCAACTAAGCACCACACAGTTGCTCACTCACTCCCCTCAGGTGGTGGTAGGGAATTGGAAAAGTAAAAGTGAGAAAACTTGTGGGATGAGATAAAGGCAGTTTAACAGGTAAAGCAAAAGCCGTGCGTGCAAGCAAAGCAAAACAAGGAATCCATTCACCACTTCCCATTGGCAGGCAGGTGTTCAACCATCTCCAGGAAAGCGAGATCCTGACATGCAGCTACTTGGGAAGACAAAAGCCATCTCTCTGAAAGTCCCCCCTTTCCTTCTTCTTTCCCCACCTTTAAATGCTGAGCATGACGTGATATGGTATGGAATATCCCTTTGGTCAGTTGGGGTCAGCTGTCCCAGCTGTGTCCCCTCCCAGCTTTTTGTGCACATCCAGCCTACTTCTGGGATGAGAAGCAGAAAAGTCCTTGATGCTGTGTAAGCACTGCTCAGCAGTAAGTTAAACATCGCTGCATTATCAACACTATTTTCACCATAAATCCAAAGCAGAACCCCATACTAGCTATTATGAAGAAAAATTACTCTATTCCAGCCAAAACCAGCACAAACACCAATAAAATAGTGTAATAAACTTTGTCTTGGATTCTTTTCAAGGCTTTGTTCTGTTCTGACACCAAGGTTAGCAGATCCATCTGACTTCAAAGTATGCATTTCTGCTCAGACTGGGGTGAGTTTGGAGACCCTGGCTGCTTTTTTTAGGGAGCAGCCCCTCCTTCAGCTCTGTCTGCTCATGAGGTTTTCCTGTAAAAGAGCTCCTGCAACTCATGAATATATTTATATATAAATATAGAATAATCTCAGGATGCACAAATTTTAAAGTGATCTGAAGTGCCATGAGAAAATTTTGAGGGATTCACGTAGCTGCATTTCCTCATTTCTCTCCCTGTAGGTTGCTAGCCTGTGATAGAGGGATCTCTGCAACAATGTGGGACCAGGCCATGGATATGCCCTTTCTAGTCTGTTAAGACTAGGTATTACAGTGAAAGCAAAAGTCCTGTAATGATAATAAAATGTAATGCTGAATAAAGAGTGTCTGCAGTTGCCCTTCATGTGGTCGTGTAACATGACTTAGAAATCTCTTGTGTAAGATGTTCATTTAAAACCCTTGGATACAAATATCTGGTCTTGCTTTGGGTTTTTTATTATTTTCAGGGAGAAAACAAAATTAATGACAGACTTTGTATGTGTATGTATTCATTTGTGTTAAGAATGCTCTATAAATGCAAGCCATATTTTACTGTGGGTTGAGATAGGTCACATTCTCTTCTATACCAAGACCATTCTTTTGTTCTCCAACAAATAGATGTTTCTTTTTAAAGGTTAAGAAATGAGAACTATGGCAGTAGGTCAGTGAGTAATATATACCTGCTCTAACTTGTTTAAATTATATTTGCTCTTTACACTGTGGATCAGCACTATCTGGAGACTATTGTTCCCTAGGCTAATGCAATCTTTCCACACGAAAAGCTCTTGATCTGTTCCTTATCTACACTCCAGTTGCTGGCACCAGTGTTTCATCCGTTTGGTGCTAAAATGCACAGAAAGCAAATACATATCATTTCAATGTTGAGGTATCCTTCTTCTAGAATCTTTAGCTCAGCTTATTTTCATTAAGCAAGGTTTTTCCTGTCAGCAATATACATGCCCTCATGTCCTTCACCCTAGAGAGAGAGTGAGAAATGAAGAAAGGGAAAGGGTCTATGAGGCTTCCAAAGAAAAAATGTTTGGAGCCATGCTGCTTTTCAAACAAAGATAGTGACATTTACCTTGTGTATGTGAGCACATACAGAATTCTTACATCTTTATTGTTGCACATTTTTACACAGATGCATATGCACAGATTCACTCATTTCAGTTGTGACATGACAGCTATTAACAATGGTGTTATCTAAAATAAATAAAAAAAGATCTGGTGCTGTTTGATGCTAAAACATTTTTTCTGCTACTAGCATCAATGCAAGTCTGTGCTGCACGTTTGCTAAAAGAATTAGTTCCATTTATTTTGTTCTTTTTAATTCTTGATCTTTTATGAAGTATTTATGGATGTTCATTTAAAAACGCACATCTGCATAACTGATTTTTTTTAGAGAAGCAAAGGCTTGTTTGCTCTTATTAGCTTGAACTGGTATGACAGGGGACTCAACATTTCTGAAAATCAGATTCACACCAATCACCAAAATTAATTACACTTTAACTTATAGCATGACATTCTGAAATCTGGAATATCTCTTAGATTTTACTCAAGTAAATTCAGAGATTATTTTACGAATATTAAAAGTAAAAATATTGTAAAAAGATACTTTCTATACAAAACCAGATTTTCAAATATTTAAGTTAATTTTCCCTGTAAAACTCCACAAATCTCTCCACATCAGAGAAAAAAAAAATTACAGAGGTGATGAACTGCCACAACAGTTTAGCCATGCACAGACTATTAAATTACCAGATTACCAACAGAACAGAGCTGTAAATCATAATGAAAAAAAATCAGTTACTCGCCACAAGACATGTATTATATCAGTCAGAAGAAAAAGGATACAAGAATCCAAAAGTAAAGCCTGTAATTTACTGATCATGTGTAAATATTGTAATATTTAATTATAAGCTTTTATAGGAATGATTTCATAAGAGAAAGCAGGATCTTATAGGAAGACCATATTAGTACAGTAATAGGTCTTGGTTTTCATATGCCTCTTTTTATTTCAGATTATTGTTAATTATAAATATGAATACTTCTAATAACCTTCACATGTAATATTTAATTATAAATAATTTGTAATTTATCATCATTGCATAGTCACCCTGTATTGATATTAGAATTACTTGTTTTTAATTGAAATTAATACAAAATTTGACATATAAAAACCTTAGCATTATATAGTGATAATTATGTATATAAAAAGTAAAATCCTCTCATTACCCTGGGAGATAAAACAGCCTTTAACAGTAGGAATGTTATCAGCCTCTAGTGACCAACTGTTTTCTCCTAGGTAATTAAAGAAGCAAGTAAATGTTCCCAAAATGTAGCCTTTTTAACCTCTGCAGTTATGCAGGCTTGTGGAATAATTACGCAACAAGCCTTTGTGCTGACTGTAGACAGTAGTGAAAGATACTGGCGTTATGCCAGGGACATCTTTCTCAGTCTTAAATAAATACCCTAGAATTGTAATCAACATATTGTGTGAGAATCCTGCTGAGCTATATTTCTTTTCATAATGAGTGTTCTTAAGCGTTTGGAATAGAAATGAAATAATAAATTGTTTTTATAAGGGACTAAAAAAATGTGAAGTACTCAGATATTTACCTTTGAAGGTTTGCTTTTGTAAACAGCTGTGGTCAAATACAAGTTTTGAGATAATGTTATCCATTCTTTCATTCTGCTGGAATCTTCATGAGGGTTTGAATCAGTGTTCCAGTAACTAATGTGTCCAATTCCCAGATCTGCTTCACTATCATTTTGGTTAATCAGACTTTTCCTTATACGAGGAGACCATCATTTGCAGCATCATCCCCTGGGGAATGGGCATGAACTGAGTTTTAAGCTTATTCTCTGAAGAGAATTCACGCTTACTTATGCCCAGGTGGGGTTTCCGTTTACAATTGCTCTGGAGTCCAATGGTGTGGTAGGCTGCAAGAAGGTTTGCAGGATTAAGACTATCATGATGAGTATAAGTCTTTGTTTTCAAAACATGTCTTGCCTGTATTATTTTTGAAAGGTTACTGAATATGCAGAACAACTCAAAATGAGACTAACTGACCAGCTGGCCTAAAAGATTTATCACCAGGAGGTTCATTAGCATCTCTATTTCAGTATTATATGCAGTTCCCTAGTATTGTTGCAGCTACAAAAAATACAGCCCATTTGAGGCTTAATTCCTCAAATGTAGCTCATCATGAGTGGTGTTAAATGACCTAAGCAAGAATATAGTCCAGATTTTTAAAGAAATGTGGAGCTCTCAAGATACTGAAAAACTTCACGCTTATTAGCAGAGGTGGTAGTTACCCGAGTAAGTACTTTGGAAAATTCTTTAAAGCATGTATCTATGTTACAAAGCACCTAAATACCTCCTCACTTAAGTAAATAACATATCTTTATGAGCTACTATAAACTCCTGAAAAGCAAAGGCAAAAGAAGGATTAAGTGCAGCATTTGAGTAGTCTGTGAATTAGGGCAGCCTGTGCAAGTCCAAGGGTTATACAGCTGAGATACTTGGTGGGGGAGATTAGAACCTGGTGGCTGTACTCATATCTAAGTATATCTCCCCCGTTTCTTCAGCTCATGGCTCACTGTTCTCCCCGGGGCAGATGGCTTGTCACCTCAATTTAGGAGACAGCAAGATGTCAGTAAGATTTGGCTTAGTGAGACTTAGCCTTGTTGATTCAGTTCTTGCTTTGGGGACTTTGTGTTTAAATGCTTATTAAGAAGATTTTATGTGTTACCTTTTTCTCCACTTCAGATCTATTATAAAATTACAATACTGTTTATAATATAGTTCACTAAGTTAATTATCACTTGTGAAGCTCTCCCTCCTCCCACTCACCATTTTTTCTACAGCTATTTCGACATGCCATTTTTCTCCACTGGCAGCAGCTGTGCTGAGGTCCTAATTTAGTAACATTTAAAATATTTTGTCATCTCAGGTATCTTCCTGAGTTTCTTTTAGTCAATTGGGTGTTGCCATAATTCTGATAGAATCAGTCGAACCCTCGCTTCAGGATGTCTTGTTTACTAGATTATAATAGAGGTAGTTAGTGGTTGAGAACAAAGACTGCTTGAATCAGCAGAAATAATCCAATCCCTCAGAGAAAATGAATATTCAGAAAGTGGTATCTTACCAAAGATATATCATTAATTTATTAGAAGTGGAGTCAACATGCATTATCTGCTGTACACAGGCCAAGACTGCTGTTTGACATTTACCTGAGTAATAAAGCGAAAAAGATCTAGCTAGGAAAGTAAATCACTGAAAGTGTTGTGCTAAGAGTGGGAGGATTCCTGCCCATCTAAGCCATCTAAATGTTTTTCTCTAAATAAACACAACTTAGAAATGTCAGAAAAAGCATTGAGTAGGAATTTCAGTTGCAGCAGGCTATGAGAAGAAACGTAACAATTTATTCCACTTGCAAGTCAGCAACAAGACTTTTTCTTCTCTCTGGGTGACACTGTGCTACGTTATCTGTAATAGACACTGTAACAGGCACTGTACAATGGTGGTAAAGGATGACTCCCTTCCCAGAAAGGCTGTGATATAAATGTGTCAGTCCTGATGTGAGTCTGGGACCCTTTCTGGTGGCAGCAGCACCAGCCATGTAGCACAGCTCTCATGTGCACACTGCCTGTGCAGGAGTTGCTCCTTCCCTACCTCCAAAATGTGCTTGGACATGATGATAACCGTTGATGCAGGAACGTACCTCTCCAAATCCCTACGGGCACCTGTGGGGCAATGACCCGTCACTCTTCTGTATGCCACACACCTCTGTCCTTTCGGTCAGAAAGATGGAGGCGGGTGACTTTGGATGCTTTTCACCACCCCTGAGGCACAACAGATACTCTAAGTCCTATATGGGAAAAAATCTAACCCTGCCTTACCTTTGCTTTGGATGAGTTAGCAGCCCGGTTTCCACTCGTACTGCACAAGGACCTGCACAAGAGCCATTTTCTTGGGGAAAAATGGCATAGTGGGTGAGATGGAAGAATCACTTAGGATTAATTTTGTTTGCAGGAAATATGCTGATTCAATCTGGGCTAAAGGAACAAAATACAGCAGGTAGAAAAGGAAGCCCAGAGCAATGGAGCGATTTAGTTCAAAGGCTGAAATTAATTTCCTATTTAAATGTAGATTTATTTTTCTTAAGCTGAAGGTAAGTGACTATTGGACCATCCAATGGAAGTCATGTATTCTCCATTACCAGAAGTTTCAACAGGATGTAAGGTCTTTCTAAAAGACATACTAGCTAAAATACACAACCAAATATAGAATCTATGATCAGATTCAGATTATTATCACAAAATCTATGTGTGGAGCCCTCAAAACTTCAGGTCTGTTATTTATTCAGTGTCACAAAGGAGAAATTATGGAGGAAAGAAAGAACTTCATGTTGAATACCAAGGCTGGTTGATATCATCACTGCTAACCTGCAGATCCTGGTGGGATCACTTGTGTTTTATACAAATATGGTCTGAAATAAATGACTAAAACCACTCTCAGAAGGTGAGTTCTGTGAATTAAGCATAATTACATAGGCACAAGCATGTTTTCATAGTAATGCATCTTGCCTATCCTAAAAGTACCTGTTTATGACAATATGCTCTGATTTAATTTACTAAAATAGGGCATTTATCAAAGTTGCAGAAATAGGTGTTTGTCTTTCTAGGTGAAAGAAATATGTTGACGTGTTTTGGATTATATACAGTGTATATAGCACATTATTTCGACCTCAGGCATATAGAAGAGCAGCAACTTAGTTTATGGACAGAAAAGCTGACATTCGGCTATGAGGTTTGCTCACTTTTGCTAATTTCTTCTAAACTTTGAAGTTTCAGCTCTTTGAATATTGTTTTATTTTGCAAGTAATTTGTTGGAATTATGAGGACTCTCTGGAGAACAAAACACTATTCAATGTGAAAAGAGGGATATGAACTATACCTTACTTTCTTTCAAAACAAACACCTTGAAGTTTGGATCCCTACCCATGATCTATGTAGCCATGAGCTACACCCAACTTTCCTAGAGCTGTAGGATTTACACCAAGTAAAGATTTTGAGCAGAATCTTTTTGTCTTTTGTTTTAACATCCAAGTTATTTCCCTTTTGGTATAATCAAATGCCTTGATTCTGTTGACTTAATTTGTCTTTCTATATAATTAAACTATGTTTTGTCCCCTAGGGTTATCAATACTTCACTTTTCCAGGAAGTTCCTAGGGGCTACCTTCTGTTTGCAGTTGATGTTTGCACTTTTTCTGCTGATTTTACTGACAGTTTAATTGCTGTTGAAAATAAATTGTAGGATATATGCAGGTTGGACAGGTCTGATCTCTTTTAAAGTTTCATTTTTACTGCAGCATTTACAAATCCAAGCTACCTATCACAGAGATGGGTTTATAATGATTACTAATGTTTACTAGTCCTTCCATAATTTCACATACTAACATTTATTTCAACAATTCATATGATGCAGTCCCACATGAATTAGTTTAACTGAGCTAATGTATAATTAGTGTTTCTCTCCACCCCCATGTTTGCTACCTTAACCATCTGGGAATTCTGCTTGTACTTTATGTTCCAGAGAAATCAGAGATTATCAGTGTTTGAACTATTTTCTTAATTTATGTATTCTTCTTAAAAAATGTGATTGTAAATCAGAAATTCAGAATCCCTTTTGTTTTTTAAATACTGTAAGAGATATGAACAAGGGTATTTCTTAGTGTCTTTTAAACTCAGACATTTTTAGTCTTATATATTCCCACTTTTGTGGCCTCTTCTAAAATTGCTGCTTTTGTGCAAATGGATTCATACCATTCTAGGTTGCATAGTTATCATGCATTGCAGAATATGACCTCTGAGGTCATCTGGTCCAATCCCATGCTCAGAGAAGGTCTTTGCATTTGACCAGGTTGCCTGGAGACATACCCAGGAGAGTTTTAGATGTCTCCAGGAACAGAAACCACCTCTCTGGACAACCTGTTCCAGGGTTCAACAATAGAATTGTCCTTCCCGTGATTTATGTCCATTTCTTTGCATCCTTTCACTGTGCCTCTCTCTGTGCCACTCTCCACTGTGCCAAGGAGAGTTTGGCTCTTTCTTGCCTGTGATCACTTGAGAGGCAGAGGGCAATAAAGTTCCCTCTCAGTCCCGTCTTCTCCAGGCTGAACAAACCCACTTTCAGCTTCTCCATGCATGCCATGTGCCCCAGCCCCTGCTCATCTCGGCAGCCCTCAATATCTTCCAAAAATGCTGTTCATATGTTACAGCATGTATTTAATTAATCCTCACAAGACATTGAATTTTGGCAGCCTGGTGGAGAGAATACAGGAAAATGATGTAGAAGATAAAATTATTTCCACTCTTCATCTTTCTTTTCCAAGTGCAGATGACAGGCAGTATATGTACAGAATACAGCAATGAAGCTCTCCCTAACTACACCTAAGAGACACTGTCTTTTGAGGGATTAATTTTTTGTGTGCTGACCTTAACCCAAGGATTTTGGCAAATATAAAATGTGCATATTGCAACAGATTTTTTTTTTTTTAAGAAGTATCTTACAATTCTGTATGACAAATTATTAATATATTAATATTTACTTTCCAGTATGGTAACTGTAGTGCCTGTGAAAGCTTTAATAAAAAAAAAATATCTAAAAAGCCAACACTTCAGGATTCATGCTCCCTTGTGAGTATATCCTATGTATTTCATGGAAGATTCTTTAGCTTTCATGTATTTTTAAATTTTATTCCTTCATGTGATTGTGAATGTCATTAATTACTTAGAAGTTATGATGGTGTTTTATCTTCTCAGACTCTTGTTTGAGCGCTGTTACTTGTATAGTGGTGGATTTTTAGGGCTTTAACATATCTGTTTTGGGGAAAAAAGACTCTGCAAGACCTAATATTATCCATTTTGTCAGCTTTTTTTCTCCAGGATTGTGATTCAAGAATACGATGTCAGTATCTCCATAACCCCTTGAATTTATTTTAGCCAAATTTGTGTTTAAAGAAGGACTGTAAAGGCAGTCTTGCTTACCTGGTCATTTTGTGGTAATAGAAAATGAAAATAACTTTCTGTCAATTTGTCTGCCTTAAGGAACATCCTCCTCTTACTTAACTTATGCTGCAAACTGCCCACCCTACCCCCTACCAGTAGTTACCATAAGTGAAAAAATATGATTGGCACATGATTCTTTTAAATGAAAAAATGCATATGTATCCTAAATGTGGTTTCCTGTTTTCCTGGACCAAAATGCCTGTCTATTAGTCCCCTGAATTTCACTATATTTTTAGTATGGCATCTTTATTTGTTCCTGCTTCCTTTCAAAATTTTTGTGATGCATTTTTTCTACTACTACTTTGAATTTTCTCACACACTCCCTTTCTTTACATACATATATGTATAGGAGTGTGTATGAAAGAGCCCTACAGAAATAAAGGAAACACTCTAAAACTTGCCCTGATGACATAGGCAATGACTGGATGCCAGGGGAAAGCAAAGCCATTTCAGAAGCAAAACAAAGGTGTAAGGTCAAATGCTTCGCTGCCTGTCCTGACCACCCTCCTAATGCACTTTGCTTTTGTCCACTTAGATAAAAGGCTGTACTGGCCATTTTTGTTAGCAAACTAAACTGGCATCCTGAAACACTAATGACTATGTAAAGGACAACTATTAATCCTCAGATCAATCCCTTAGATCTAGGGGGCTGGGATTTGCTGATGTTAATTCCCCCAGGATTTCAGGTTTTAATTATCCTCAAGAAATCTTTTCCAGGGTGCCATGAATTAAGTAGATATAAGTACTCTGAAAAACACAATGGTTAATGAACTTTGTAATAAATGTCCCAGTACTGGCAACAAGCATAACTACATTTATAGCCTGTTTTTGGTGACTGATGTTAAATCCTAGTTTCCCACAAGATTCAGCTCAGAGGTGCTTCAGTATAGTTTTGTCCTGTGTAAAAGGCAATATACTTTTCTAAGTGCAGGATACCTTCCTGAGGCAGAACACTGTTTCAGTAGTTACACATTTTTTGATTTGCTAAGGCTCTCAAGATATTAGTTCATAGTTGGGATTTTGTCTGCCAAGCAGTTTACAAGTGGAAGAAAGCAAATGGTGGCAGTATGGCCTAATTGTGTGTACAAAGGGGATTTTCAAGGAACATAAATTCACTGCAAACATGAAGTTTTGTCTGGTGAGCCTGTCTACTTATTCTATGGATCAAAACATTCGATTATACATAGGTGAATTATAATCTGCTCTGTAGAAGTCTGTGGTGCTATTTCATAATTTTTCAAATGAGCTTGGTACCACAACATGGTATACTTGTTTTATTTACAACTTTTTGAGAGTTCTTAGCTATCAGCTAAACTGTCCTTGTATTGCCCCTGTTTTCCAGAACCTTGTTTCCCCCTAGGAGGAAAGAGTGAGAACTGGCTATAACAACTGATCTTATTCCCTCTATGTTTTACTTCTTCTACCTCAACTATGTGAACTGCTGTCAGCAATCACAGGGAATTTGCAATTCCCTGGGTAGTGTATACATTTGTAGTTAGTAATTACAGAGGGTTTTCACTCTCCTGGCCCTGAAAAAAATGATCTGCTGAGAACAAATAAATACTGTTTCTAAGCTTCGTGGTATCCTTCTAATTGTGAGTTCCCCCTTTAACTTTTTTCTGATACTTCCACCAATGATGACCTACAAAAGGTTGATAATGTTTGGTGTCTGTGAAGTCTGTGAGCTCTTTCTGGATTAAAAAATAATTTTCTCTTGATAAACAAAATAGGAATAATTCTCAGACCTGGAGAAGTGCAAGTTCCAAGAGAGAGAGAGAGGGAAAAGGATTTGCTGTTCCCACCTTGAAGTCCTTCAGGGGTCAAAGTATATTTGAAAGCCCTTGTACATCTTAAGAGTATTTTGCTCTAGACAAATTACTAGTCAATGAAAGCAGCTTCAGTACCTGAAGTAGCAGTTGAGCAGGACAAAGGTGCTGCATCAAAACCAGATATAGGACCCATCATTTTTGGCATTGTGTCAAAATGCTGAATCCTAATTTATTCAGTGATTAATCCCTATCTCCTGGCAGAAATCAAACAGCTGCAGCTGTGCAGGACCACTAGTTGTTAGGGGTTATGGTGGAGGTCTGAGATGTCAGTACAACACATTGCCTCAGACTGCAGTGGGTGCCTCATCTCTTTACCCACAATACTTGTGCTGTGGAGAAGACAAGTTGTGGGGTGCTCAGGGCACACCAGGTTATTCCCAGCACTCATTTGCTATCTGAATACTCACATCCATCTAACAAATTTGTATGAAGTCCCCATGGTAGGGCTACCACTACTTTGTCAGCAGGCTTTCGAAAGGGGATTCCCAAAGGCCCTCATAATCCCATACACCACTCTCTCAGTTTGGGAGTCTAGAGGCAAATCTGCACTTAACACTAACTCTGGTGGGCCCTTTCCACAGAGGTAAATATACTGCAGAGGGCAGAGTGGAAACCTTTTAACAGCTGATGAAACACAGAGTTTATTACAATTCCCTTAAAACATTCCCAGAGGGGAACATTTTCAGAACTGTAATATGCACCTGGTAGGACTTGAACCTAAAAGTGGGGAAACCTCTCTTGCTTTAGTAGGCAGGGACTGTGTAACCATAAGGTTTTCCAGTGTGTCGGAGTGAAAGACAAGAATGATCAAGAACAAAGGACCTGTGAAAAATCACCAAACTCTCAACAAAGGTATGACTACTGTTATTTGGAGTATATGCAACATGTTGCATTCTTGAGAGTTTGCAAACAGACTAAACCAGTAACTCTTTGATGCAGATTCTTCTGAACATCTCAAAATGTGTTATCTCAAAAGCCAATTGATGCTTTATTGGCAATTTAGATTTATTAAGTGATTTATTGGAATTGAATATACACTTGTTTATGCGATTTAGCTTTCAAACTGGTGGTTGAGGTTTTGAGATAGAGGACTTTGACCAGAGAAACAACCCTCTTACAATATATTTTCACTGTACAATTTTTGCTTCAAAATGAAGCCAAATTAGCAGATATTTATTTCAGAAAAAAAAAGAAGTATAAAATGATGAAAAAGTGTGTGTTATTTAAGGACTTCATTGTGGGAAAAGGGATCGGAGTCTTGGTAAATTGCATCCACCTTTAGGGAGTTTCAATCTCCAGTGCCACAAAGCTAGTTTTTAATTCAGTTATGACTATACTTCTGTTAAAGAGATGTTTATAATGGAAACATTTCCAATTCCTTATTTTGATTACATCCCCACTTAATTTTAGGACATTTACTTTTAATAGGTTGTTTCAAGCTTTCTAGCCTCATTAGTATGAAAAAAGGTCACTAGAGGTTACTAGGGTGTTACCCACTGTCTGTGAGTACATCTACCCACAGGTTCTGTTCTACCCAGAACTTTATTTTATCTTTGCTACTTGAACTTAATAAACTGACTTTACTACTCCTCTGGCTTAATATGATTCATTTTGTTATCCCATAGTTGCCTATCTATTGTTCGGGTAGATCAAGCTTCTCTAAGCCTATTATGCAAATTCCAGTTTTAACACTAGATCCCATTAGCTCCTAGCCTGCACTGTAGCACATGCTGTATCAATGGTCTATTTTCAGATGTTATCTAGATGTCTCACTGCAATATTGGCAGCTATTTACTCATTACATCTATAGAAAAGGAGAGAAAGAATCTTGTGATGAAGAGAGAAAAAATCTTCTAAGAGTGACTGTTCGTATTAACTAACTCTTAAATCTTAGTAAAGATTTAATACACTTATCTAGTAGGGCCTCATATTGTACCCAGATTGGGGCAGTTCTTTTCAAGAAAGAGGCAAAGTACTTGAAAGTGTCCAAAAAAGAGTGTTCAAACTTTGTAAGATGTTGTTGTGGAGAAAGAGTGAATGATATGGGGATGTTTAGCCTATTAAAAGGAAGACTACGGAGTGATGCAGTAATAATCTGTATATAAAGACTGCTGCAGAGAAGAGGGTTTTCTGTGCTCTCTCACTATGGTGGCTGAAACAAGATGAAACCCAAGCAAGGGACGTTCAAATGAGATGTTAGAAAGGATTTGCTAAGACCCTTGAAATATGAGAATGGATTGTCCAGGGAAGGATATGAATCTCTATCACTAGCAGATTTTAAGAGCAAGCTGGAAAAACAAGTCAGATATGAGGTACAATTGGTTCTATCTGGGGTCATGGGCACTTTCTAAAATGTCTGAGATTTCCTTCAACCCCATGATTAGATGTTTCTATCATAAGCGATGCTGTAGCATTCCTTTTTTTGGGACTGCATACATGCAGGCAAATTTTACCTTAAGAGACAAAAGAATAAGGTAAACAAAAGAATATTTGTGGCTTTAGTGTTTTCTCTTGTTTCTATATATTTTTTTTTCAGGTCACAGCAGATACTGAAAGTATGAATTTATTCCAGTTAAAATTTCTAAAGTAGAACTTACTTTACAGGTGTTAAATGCCCAATAATTAACCTTACTGGCTTTGGTGAAAATAAACCAGGAACATTTCTAAAAGATAAATTAATATGAAGAGAATATTAGCTACATAATCTAAGTCGGTTCACAAGCACTGTTTGACTGCCTTACAGTATGATTATTTTTTTCTAAGGCTCCTCCATCTGTGCTGATTCTTATGATAAATCCTGACAATTGTAATTATAGGATAATTTACATTTCACTTAAGAAAATTATTTAAATGGAATCAATATAAGTATACGCAATTCAGAAGTTCAAGTAATGATTAAGATGCCAGTCCTTTAAATAAGCATCTGTCCTGATTTGGACAGTATGTCAATTAAGTCTTACCCCAAGTAATACTTAGTAAAAATTACAGCACTGGTTTTAATGCTGCTGTCAGACAGGCTAAGTAAAGGAACTAAGTTCACCTCTGCTTTAAGCTTTCATAAACTTGAATGAGTGGGGAGACCATGAATGTATGATCGTACACTTCCTGGACTGGATATAAAGGTACCACCCCCTGCCATGACTGAGGGAAGGGGTGGCAGTGGAAGTGCAATCTGTCATCACAAGGTGATTTATTTCTCAGTAGAGCAGGAGACCTTCCTGGCCCACAGAACTACTGTTTAAATTGCACCTCATTGAGCCAGCAAGGATGAAGCCAGCCAAAAATCACTAAAATATGTTTGCATAAGAAGAAAGAACTAAAAAGTGCTTCCAATGCTTGAGTGAAAGCCTAAAACTACCAGTAATAAACACTGTTTGTCTATTGCCATGGCAATACAATGACATTCCCACCTCTGTGCTGTCGTATTCCATTATGGTAGCTGTAGTGTCACAAACATACTGGTATTTTGCAGGCAAAACAAAAAGAGGAAAGGAAGTGAAACAAAAAGCAGTACTGTTCACATACTTCAGTGCTAAAGGGATGTACAGAAAACATGCATCACCCCTTAATTTTGGCTTAATTTTGTCAATAGACTCTAAAGCCATTCTCTACATACAAAAGAATTTAAATAGAAGGAAAAATAGAAATGTTAGTGAGGAATGAGGTGTCTTACTCACTCTTCCCCCCCCCCTCCAAAAAAAAACCCCCAATAAACAAACCACCTAAGAAAATACTCAGCTTCCTTTTGGCTCCTGTAGCCTATTTGATGTACTGGTTACCTTGGAAATTCTCAAAAGCACAGATGCTAGATGGAAAAGACTTATGAGGTCAACTAAAGTATTACCTTGCCAGCACAAAAAAATCTTGTGGTGTCAAGATTTTTTTCAAGAGAAAGTCATGTTCACCATTGGCTTTCTTCCTGAGGTTAGACCTATAGCTGATCTCTAAGAAGGTGTTTATTTCCCTGAAGTTGCTACAGAAGACACCATCTCTCCAAAGCTAAGATTTATTCTAGATACTTATTATAAAGATGTTTTTCTACTTTCAGTAACTATACTTGAAGAAAACTTAATCTTTAGAACAGGTAGATTTTTGGGGACAATTTTTTTTCTTTTTTAGAGAAACTGTATATAAAGAAACTTTTATAACTCATCATCACTTTAGCTTTTGCAGATAACAGTTGAATTCACTGGTGTAAATTACTTCAAATTCACTAAACCCAGTGGTTCTATTAACACCCATTGGAGATCTGGTCCTTGATCTTTGTCCTGAATATAGGAAGGTGCACACTTTTGTCCATCTGCAGCACTGGCATATGCTGGAAGCTGCCTGTTTGATAAAAACATTCAATCAGTGTTTTTTTTTTGTTTTGTTTTGTTTTGTTTTGTGTGTTTTGTTTGTTTTAATTATTATTATTTTCTTTTCTTTCTTCCAGCACCTTTCAAGTTGCTAGTCAAGCAGAAAATGCATTATATGATAACTAAGGAGGTGATGTTTCTTCTCCTGTTCTCATCCTTAGAGAATATCCTTCCTAAACGATTTTCTTTCCTGTGTGTAAAATGCAGATAATGGTAATCCTTTGTAAAGAGCTTTGAAATCTGTATTTGAAACATGCTGTTCATAGCAATAGCCTGCAGGCTATTACTGCATTCAAATGGACTACCACCCTGATTTGGCAGAGAGAGGTGGCGTTAATCCTGAAGCTCTTGGACTGTAGGACAAGGTTTCAGACTTGTCTCCCCCACTCACTGATCTTTCAAGCATGTGCAAAGCTTGTCTCTTCTGCTTTGAGGAGGCATGGTCTTGAGATACTGAACGGTGAGAAAGCCAGTCTAATTCTCAATTTGTTGGTGCTAATAATAAATATTGTGATTGTTTTAAAAATACTTCCACTGACCTTTAAGAGGGCTGCCAGAATCTGGGCTGGGCACTGCCAGAATTTGCTTTTTCAGTGAATGTATTCAATGAATGACATTACCAAAAGGTTGCATTTTCTCCCTACCAACAGCCTAAATATAAACTGATTATACATTAAAGGCAAAATAATGTCTCATTTATCATCAGTGAAATCATACAATTACATTGTGCACTTGAAATAAATTTGCCCACTTTAACTGTAATTGCCAAGAATATTATGGCTCTTGTCTCTAAAAATAATTTTTTTTAAGCTCACCAGTGTTTCTGAGGGAGGAATGCAGGGGTCCTTAAGGCTGAGAAAGGTATTGATGTTATTCCATAAGCCTTTCTGAATAAACAGCAGCAATTATTTGCTCCATGAGTGTTTATAATTTTATTTGATTGGAGTTTTTTTTAAGTGGGAAAATGGTTTCATCTGTCTCTAAGTTGAACACATCAGAGATTCTAGATTCTTTATGGTCCATAAGGATAGCAGAAAAGCTGGAGGAAGAATTAAACATTAGCTTGGGTGCCCCTTTCCCTTTGCCTCTGTTGCTCCCTGAGGACCTCCTACCATACTGGCTGCCTGTGAATTACCATTTCAGAGAGTATTGTGTATCGGAACAGAACCATGTAGCCTTTTGATATTTCTTCCCTGCAAAGTAGAACTGTGCAGCAGTACTGCAGAAGGAGGAAGGATGCTGCCCAGTAGGCCTAAGGTGCATTCAGAAGTATACATGAGACCTTGAAATGGATTCTTCTTCTCCTCTGCCTTCATCTCTTTTTTACTTGTGTTCCTTAAATGACTGGATTGAATTGATTACAGATGGAGAGGGCCCTCCCACATACACTGCAGCAGACAGTATTAAGGCACACTCAAGGGAGATGGTGCTGCCTCTTAGCTTTTCTAGGTTCTCCCTGGGAACCAGGTCTAGGCAAACTTAATGTAATAGCAGAAAGGTGGCAGAATGATCTGAAGTTCTCGGGAGCAGGGCTTGATTCTGATCCTGCAATTTTGGAAAAGGCCTAAAAAACATCCTCTGACCAAACCATGCTGTAAAAAGACCTGTAAACTAGTACTTTGTTTCTGGGGTCTAGACTCATGCTTTGTGGGAGTTCAACACTTTTGATTATGCACTACAAATATTGGGCTTAAAACCTGGTGGAAAACAGAAAAGGACCGCTTGCTACAAATACCTGTGTCATCTTCCATGTGCAGAAATGTACTGACAAAATGCAGCCTAGACTTTTGAGTCCTGTGAGTGCTACTTACTTAGTTGTTGTTGGGTTTTTGGGGGCTTTATTTTGATGGGGATTTTTTAGATTTTTATTCCCCCTTTTCTTGTTTCTACCTCTGACCTGCAGGTTTAGGAGAAGTAGCAGTGCTGCCTATTGCATTTCATACCACAGAACTTTCGCTAGTGATTTATCTGAGACCAGTTTTTCAGGATGTGGTCCATATAGGAGGTAAGAAAATAATGTGTAAAATTTCTTGTGTTAAAGTAAAACCCACAAATCCACAAGCACACACTCATATACAAAACAAAACAGAAGTGTAAAATTACTGCCTCCTGAACCTTCCAGGGAAAGAAACAAGCTATATGTTATCTTATGCTGAACCCATCTTGAAACATAACCTTCCTGTACTAGGGTGGGGAGAAAGAAGAAGTAATGTGGCTTGGTTTTAATCCCAAAGCATTTTTTGCTTGTAGATCCATTTTTCTATTTAAGCTCATGGAATCTCAACATTTTTCATATTTCTATACAAAACTGTCAGGCAAAAGTTGTCAGAACAAAACAACAGATATTGGGACTGAGAAGTTTTCCTTCTGCCTCCTGATGTTGTTTTTGTTTTCTATGAAATTGCATGGAAATAAAAATTCTCACACGAACATAGTTTTACTTTTCTTCGTAGTATACTCACCGGTAGTGCAGACTTTTGGCTGCAATGTAATCCTGATCTTTTCTATGAAACCTATTAAAGTCTGTAAAATTTTGAAAAGCAAAATCTGTGTAAGAGTGCTGTACATTTAAAGTAAAGGGAGTGAAAAAAAGAAAAGCTTGGCTTTTCACCTCACCAAGATTAATTTGTCATTCTGATCTAATGCACCCTTTTGTTAAATCAACCAGTCATTCATTGGGTCAGACATCCTTACTGTTCTAAATTGTTCCCCACAGAGACCTTACTCAGTTTAGCTTACACTCTCAGTAGAGAGCCAGCAGTGTTTGTTATGAGTTCTGAACAGCAGGATAATCAGTTACACTGTTTGGGAGATTCTGATGTAACCTTTTTACATCTTCTGACAGAAATTACCAGTCTTAAGCAACACGTCAACACAGAAACAAAAGATCACTCTTTCTGTGAACCTAACAATTTTCTGATGGAGTAAGTTACAGAGGACTGGTTACAAAGAAATTGAAAAAAATGCATAAACTACCATTGATCTTACTAGGCTTCACCTCAGACTTAGTGTTTCAAATTTGGACTGAGTTTCTGTGCATACATTACGTGCATGTATGTGTGCATACATACACAAAATATTACAAAGTATTTCTTATTTTTTTAGTGTTTCTTATAGAATTTATAATGCTTTTCAAAAGCAGAATAAAATGTGACATAATATTTGCAGAACTGAGGAAGTCACCCCCAGTTCTCACACATGACAGTAGACAGCAGAGATGATCTTTTATATTAAGTGAAATACCACTTATGTCAATTAAATAATTGACCAGGTGCCTCTAACAAAGTATACAACAGGGGAAATATTATGTCAAGAATATTCAGTTTGTGTTATCAAAAGCTTAGAAACAACTGAGGCAACAGAAGACTATATCACGATGTTAAAACAAACTTATACATTCCTAGAAAACATCTTCAGTTACTCAGATTCAGTTTTACATTAGCCAGGAAAAGAACAGAAGAGCATGTACTAATATTTGTAAAGAGCTATGAGCACTAAACCGCTAGTCCTAAAATACAGTACATTCAGATCTAAGATTTCGCTTTAATCAACTATGGGGCAAGGATACAACTGGGCCTTTCAGATCACAGCTCAGCTTCTCTTCTAAAAAGCAGTTCCTCTTTTATTTCCTCAATGCTTAAGGCAGCCATTTTTGAAAGATTTGTATAAGTTGAATTACTAATTTCTAAATATAATTTTAAAAGTTGTAGGCAAGCACTTAATGTAAGTATTTTAATAATACTTTAAGGAATTGTTCGTTTGTTTTCTGCTAGTCATTTTGAGTCAGATTCCTATGTCCTTTCCTAAATAACACACATTAAATTTCTAGAAATACAAATGTTCAAGAGAGGAAAGATAAATGGACTTGATTTTTTTCTCTAAACAGGGTCATAATTTTTAAAATAATTGCCAAAAAGTGAATTGATTTGAACACAAGGCTATCCCAAGCCTATTTGGAAATGTTAATTTTAAATTATTAGTCTTGATACCTGCAGTTGTTTTAGCTTATTGATCCTCTATCAGCTGGGATGCTTTGGCTGGCATGCCAAGTATTAGGAACTGTTCTGAGCTGGAAGCAAACTAGGAAATGACACTCAAGAATAGCCCAAACTTTTCTCCATATTCTTTTCTCTCAAAAAGAAAAGAAAAAAATGAAAAAAACCTATTGTTGTTTTTGTGAAGACTCCTGCAATCCTTCCTGTGGTAAGACAGGCCTGGATAGAGTATTGCACAGTCAGGCACTTCATGGTTGGCTGCTGAGTTATCAAGTTATGGCAAAGGGTGATTTATATTCCTTCTTACTGCAGCAGCACATTTCTGTTACACATCATTCTGTCTTTAGCTTAACAACTGATGACAACTGGCAATAAGGCAATTAGGAAGATGCTACTGCTGACTTAAATTATAAATACTCTACTAAATGCAAAAAACCTTATGTTCACTGTTGAACTGTACTGTTATTGCATTGTGCACTCAAAGCCAAGAAATGAAGTTAAAAGTGGCCTTTACTCTGCCCCCTGGTGTATATGCATTACAATACAGTCTTTAATTACATGATTTCAACAGTTTCTCTTATAACAGAATGCAAAAATATCCCATAGTTTTGAATTTTAGCTACAAACACAAAGCTTATTGTATTGCTTTTTTACTCTTCTGTACAAATGAAATGGTCATGATGTTTCAGAGCATGCTCTAAATAATGTATTAAAAAAAAAACTTCAGTAGAAAATAAGAAGTATGATTAAAATAAATATTAGTAGTACATAACACGTGAAAAAACATCTTGTAGGAGTAAATGCTTCTTTTGTAATTTATATGTTAGATAGCTTTAATTTTTGGCAAATATGCTTAGGAATGACACAAAATATTTTTTTCTTGAAATGTCTATATAAAAATGTAACAAAAGCTAGATTTTTTGAGCATTATTGTTATTATGTTATTACTGTAATTACTGCATCTCCTAATCTCTAAGTTATTTACAATTTAGTATTCATAACATGCATTGAAAAGAGGAATATTACTCTCCTTTTTTGAGGTGGGGAATTAAAACCCAAAGAGACAGGTCCCTAAGTAGTTTTAATAGTCACACTACCTTCTGAACTGCTGTCACTGACATAGCAGGAGCTCAGGACCATGTATAGAGGATGCCTTTAAAAACTACACAAGGTGGACACTGCTAGTGGAGAAAGCAGCCTGGACTGTGCAAGTTATCTGAGGATCAGGAGATCTGATGAGCATGCAAGAAAAGGAGTGTCTAATTCAGACTGTTACCTTTACCAGTGGGACACTGTTCTTGCACGTGCTGTGAAACTGAAACACTGAGCATTAGAAGCTAAAGGAACAGCCTCATCTCCTAAGGCTTGCTAAAAAGCCCATGAACTAGAATCAGTTCAATTCTTATGCCCTTTTCAACTAAATAAAATGTGATTTAGTGAAACCCAACTGCATTACCAATAATGCTAGCCAGCATGCTTGACTGAAAGTTATAGTCCGTTGGCCAAGCCTGAGAGATTATATTGAGAAGATGGGACTGCGTAAATCTTGCCCATAGGGATGCTCAGCAGCCACTAAACTTGCATGTAGTCATTAAAGACACCATTTTAGGGGCTACAATGGAATTTCAAAGTTGAATTTCTTATTAGCTGTCCTGTAACTGAATGGTTCTTTGTTACAGCTAGTAGAAACTAAAATAAAAGACTCAAAGAAAAGAATGCTTAGTTAAAGTTTGAAAAAATAGTATGAAGTTGTGCATAATGTTACTGCAGAATTTTTCCTTCCAGAAATCCTCTTTACTTGTTTATAAAGGACTGGTGGTATTTACTTGGTTACATGGCTTAATGAGAAGAGCAAACTTGTTAGAGAAATGCGTACCACAGAAGTGCATCTGAATTGACTGAGAGTGAGAGAAAGATTGTTTTCATTCTGTTGTGTTGTAATATTTTTGTACTGTACTTTTTAATCTGCTGCTATATGTTGATTTCATTTGAGTACTGGAGTATTCTTCTCTGTTGAGGCAAAATTTATTGTGCTTGTGACTAAGTTTTCTTTGTCCAGTGAAAATTATTTAAAACATACTGAAATCGTGCTTATAGCCCTTGAGCTTTCTGTTTATTTTTGCTTTTGCCATCTGTGTTAATCACAACAGAAAAGCCTAGCTTCTAATCTTAGTACAGCACATGCAATGTTTTTGAATAATGACCAGGTGAAACATTAAAAAAAAGGAAAACTAAATTTACCTCTGGAAACAAAAGGACATTGTAAAGGGCAAGCTATTATTTTCAGAATCTACTTGTTCTAATTCCAGAATGCTTCTGCTAAATTCATTTCCACCTAAGAAATAAAACCCCCTGATCAAAGGTCACAGTTCTACATATAGACAAAGTTCCACCTCCTGAGCTTCCTAGAGAGTACTGAAAACCCTTTCCAAGCTCAATTTTGTGTTCACACCTCCTCCTAAGTCTCTGGCCACATACATATCAATAATATGTACAAATTAAATGAATCTAGCCCAATTACACATTTATCCCTTTAAAATCTTTTCTTGGTGGATTTTATAAGCTCTGTTGAGACAGGAGTTGCTGAGGCAATGCTAAAAGTAATAAAATAATTTAATAATAAAAAAGACCCTTAGCATCATTTTCATCATTGAGCACTGAAAGAAAGTAGAACAAACTTACTTTTGCCTTTTTTTTCTAGTGCCCCAGGTTCTCATCTGCGTATGACAACACAAATCCAATATGTCATAAACATGTTGAAATTTTATGGCCTTTACAGTTTTCCCAGCCTGAGGTAAGGAAACGGGTTATTTAATCTCTTGTCTGGATCAGACTCATTAGTACTGCGGCATGTCTTCCTCATTCACAAATGACAAGCAGAGACCTGATGTCTTGTTTCTCAAGTGCTCTTAATTGTGTTACATGCTGTTTTCTCCAAATAATCTCTTCCTTGATTATCTGTGCAATGCCAGGCTACCTTCCTCCTAAATACATACATTGTTATCTTTACTTTCACTGGCTCGTGGACTGTGAAAAAGCACTTTTAAAGGCCATTGAGCTTCTGATTATATTAAGTCAAACTGTTTGGTATAGCTTTTAGGTGACATACCTGATTTCCTTATTGAGAAGCTCAGTAACAATTTCCTTGAAACTAGTTAAGGTGTATCTTGATTTTAGGTTGTGCTCTTCAGCTTGTGGTGATTAAATCAAGTGGGCCATCCAATGTTCAGATCTCCAAATTATACAGAATTGTACCCTTCTGTCTGAAGAAATGCTGTGAATCTTAGTCTGCTTTACAAAATAACCAAAGGTAACAGTAGGTATTTAACAAGATACCAGGTAAAGTATCTTAAGAAACAGAACATCACCTATCTTTTAGAATTTAGAATCAAATCTTTATCAGTAACAGATCTTGACCTGCCCTTTCTGCCAATTTACTATCTCAGAAAAATTATCGACATACACACCTCTAAACTGAAATTATTAAGCAGAACCTCACACAACTCTTCAGATAACTGAAACACACACATACACATGCGCATGACTGTGACTGTGTAACTTAATGTAAGCTATGCAAATGCCACAGGAAAACCAGTTTTGCTTCCCAAATTTGTGATGAGCATTAGCCAGATTTGTGGTTTCTTTTACTGGGGTAGGTCATGGAGTAAATTATTACTCAGTGTGAGTAATGATACCAGAAGGAGGCCCTAACTCATTATGTAGATGTATTACGATTAATAAATAATAACCACAATTATTGAGGAATGGCTTAACCAATAAGGTCTTTAATAAATTTTTAATAGTTAAAATCCATGATAAACAAAACCAGATGGCAATATAGCATATTGCCAAGTCCCAGTTGTGCAGCACAGGATATACAGCCTTATTTAGTTTTGAAAGCCCAAATGAAATGTATCCCAAATGAATTTTTAAGAAAAAGTAATTAGAAAGTATTTTCATTCTTTGTGATTTAGTGTAACTTTATAGTGCCCATATACCTCCAGAGTAGAAGTGTCTTTTTTGTATCATAGATTGGTTTCTTGAAATTATCCATATGTTCTAGACAAGTTACTTTGGCTTATTTCTTTTAATTTCTAGTTTCAGAATAAAACACAATAGCAGAATGGGAAGAATATGGCCTATGTCTATACCAAAACTTTCAATAACACATAGCTTTCAGCTTAAGTCAATAGCTATCCTACTACTCCTTGCTTCTCTACAGAAGAGAAATATCTATTTTATTTTTAATTAGAGCTGTGGTTAATCTGTCTCTGTGTAGATGATCTTGGTTTAGATTCCATGTTCTCAATGCATCACATTCAATGGGAGTTGGGACATTTTAAAATTATCTATACAGGGTCAATACTTGGATCAACTTCTTGAGTTTCTAGTTTGTGTTGCTTAAAGTTGTAATCTAAAAATTACTGAAGTTAGTAGGTGCCTTTCCATTGACCAAATAACTTTGAGGTTATGTTTCTACCTAGAGTAGTCCTGTGATCATAACATGGCTGATCACTGACAGTTAAAGAGCAGCTCTGTAGCAGGATTCTCAATGTTCTCTCTAAATTATCTTAATTAACTTAAGTCTGGTTTTGTTGAGCCTGCTCCATCTTGCTGACCTTATTTTCCATTTTTTGTGTTTGTTAGGTCATCCCTATCATTCCTTGATAGTGATGATAGTTATTTATGAGAGTGGATTCAGTTTTAATGTATCATGATTATTACCTGTCTGTCCCATGTAATATATCACTCAAATACACTCAGGAGCAAGAAAAAAAGTCTTCCTCTTGAGGCAGCAAATTACCAGAATAATTTGTTTGAAGAGTTTATATGCATTGACACATCAATAGCCTAAGTGGCTAGGATCCTAGGTCCGGATTTCAGTCTAGCCACTGATTCACCTAACCTAGATTTTGTCTTTGCTTTTAAGAAAACAGGAAAAGTGTACCCATTAATTTTTTTAGTCAAGATCTAAATAAAACCAAGACAGTTCATAACTCTAAGAATTAAAAACTTTGGGTATAGGCTGGTCTTGCTTCCTGCTAGCCAGCTCACCAAATACTACAGCTTTTGATGTTTATAATTCAGAAATGTCTCTTTCCAGTAAAAAAGAGAAATGCAGCAACTCAGCTCTGCTGTGTGACCTCAGGAAAAGCAAGGAACTTAATGTAGCTCCAGCTAAAGCACTTAAGCTCCTTTTGTAGGAAGTAGCTGCTCTCACTTCAACAGTTTACTCTTCCTTTAAAACAGAGAGAAGTGACTAACACCCTCCCTTTCACCTCATTTCCCAGCCAGTTCTCTTGCTTGAACCCATTTTAGCAATTAGATCCATGTGCCCTTTGGTGTTTCTTGCAGGGATCATGCCCCTTGTCTCAAGGAAAAAACGTTTTTGTTTTTTTTTTTTGTTTTGTTTTTTTTTTGTTTTTTTGTTTTTTTTTTGTTTTTTTGTTTTTTTTTTTACAGCAGCTACAGACTTCTTTTAATCTTTTGCTCTCTCAAGTTAGCTTTCTTGCATTGGTAGTCTTGGATAAAAGGCTGAACTTCTGTCCATGGTGAAGACCAGAACCAACTCTTTTCAGCTAAAGCTGTACAAGCAAACTTTAAACAGGGCCTGGGCCAAAAAAATATCACTTAACTTGTTGCAGTGTTCAAGTCTTCCCTGTTGTGCTTTTGGTCTGTGCTAACCAGTATTTTCCTAAACAGTTCTGAGGTTTGCTTTGGGAATGAATACAGGCAGAGGACCATTTCTAAAAATTGGCTTTTGTGGGACTCCCATTTAAAAATATGAGCACAAACTGTTTCGTTCTACATGGCTGCACTGCTGGAGAATGGCTGCAAAGGTGTTCAATTTCCTGACATGGATTGACATGGTGTAGACATAAAGTTTGTGTCTTGGTTGTCCTTTTATGAACAAAGATAAAAGTACTTCCACATATAACACCTTCAGGAGCTTAACAGAAAATACATTAAAGATGATGAAGCACTTATGTATGAAGCTGTCCATAGTGATATAAATATCCCAATTAGAAGCCACAAATTACTGGCTTCATATAACAGTATAGATTAGTATTGCTATACAGAGCATAGCATTATTACAGAACAAGAAAAATAATATCTTCAATGACAATAAAAAAGGCTATAAAAATAAGCCTGATAGAAAACAGTTATTTGTATGGTATAAAATTAGTCCATGGAACTCATTGTCACAAGTTTAATTAAGACATTTTGCTCAGTATGATTCAAACATGATTAGGATTTATATGAATAAATAACTAACTGGAACTAGGCTACCTTGGTTAAAATGTGGCTTCAAACCACCATATAGTTAATAAGTAAGTCTATAAATAGTCCCTAAGGTCTATCTTACATTTTGTGCTACTCAGTGTTTGCAACTGATATGAGCATGAAGTGCCTCAGAAAGAGACATGAACTCCGAAATTTGAAAAGAAATTCAAAATGTTCTTTTGGATCTTTTAATCTTAATTCTTAACAGCAGCAAAAGTATAAAAAAACATTTTTGTAATGTCTAGGGGAAAACCGTGGAAGGCAAGGAAATGCTTAATTCTGTTTACATTTGAGTTGCAGACAGAGTGGGTGAGAGGTGAAGAAGAATGAAATGGGAAGAGGGTGATGTCCAAATGCAAATCCTCAGAGACTTAATTTCCTTTGAAAATAATTTACTGAAGCTCTGAATGTGGGGATTAAGTGTTGAATACTAATTATAAGTACTATATAATAAAATTAAGAACTAATTTAAGTTTAAAACTCTCTGCATTTCCTTACTAGCTAGAAAAATGGAATATTTTTTGCTGATTATTTTCAAAGTATTTTGTAGAAAAACGGTTGTGATCTGAAGGAAAATTCTTCAAAGCAGAACATTTTTTTCCATGATTGGTGATGCACTTTTCTTTTCACCAACCTCCAATTTAAAAAGGACAATTTAACCAAATGTAAAAAATTTATAAAAGTCTGAATTAATGGAGACTAGAAGACAACTTTTTTCAGCAACTAGAAGTTTGGCTAAATGCTTGACTAACAGAATGAAAGAGAGAATATGAAACAGATGGAAAATGACAGAAAATACATGTGTTCCCTTCTTTCCTGTTAACTTATTTTTTATGGTAATTTTCCAACCATCTGCATTGTCTTTTCCTTTTTTAAATCTCATTTTCCTCCTCATTTCTTCTTTCTCTTCCTTTTCAATGTATTGCCTCTTCTTCTTTTATCTCTCGTAATTCATTTTTCTGCTTGCCTGTCTTCACATAAACATTACTCATCTTACTCCCAGTCTGAATTTCTTTCTTTCTTTTCCTTCCTTCCTTCCTCCCTTCCTCTTTTCTTTTTTTTTCTTTTCTTTTCTTTTCTTTTCTTTTCTTTTCTTTTCTTTTCTTTTCTTTTCTTTTCTTTTCTTTTCTTTTCTTTTCTTTTCTTTTCTTTTCTTTTCTTTTCTTTTCTTTTCTTTTCTTTTCTTTTCTTTTCTTTTCTTTTCTTTTCTTTTCTTTTCTTTTCTTTTCTTTTCTTTTCTTTTCTTTTCTTTTCTTTTCTTTTCTTTTCTTTTCTTTTCTTTTCTTTTCTTTTCTTTTCTTTTCTTTTCTTTTCTTTTCTTTTCTTTTCTTTTCTTTTCTTTTCTTTTCTTTTCTTTTCTTTTCTTTTCCTTCATAACTTTTCCCAGTTTCGTCATGCAGAAAAAAGGTATTCGTAACTCCAAAATTTTCTCACTTGGAGAGGTAATAGTGGTGTATCAGAAGCAGGACTGACAGTGGTGTATCATAACAGTTGCTATGACTGACTTAGCAACTGACATTTCTTCTGAGTAGTTCCAGACACAGTGGAATACTTATGGGTTAAGAGAGAAGGTAGTATCTCAGTCTACTAAGAGAATTTCTACTTGCAGAACAGATGGCAGGCACGAGCGAGCTCTCTAACTTCCATTTATGAGGCCCTGTGTGGAAATATGTGGAAATTTTCCTTGTGCTGCTTGGAGAAGCATTAAAATCTTCACCAGTGATGTGGCAGAGTAGTGAAAAACTGTCCAATACATGTATTATTTCTGTTCTGTAAAGCATTCAGCATACTTATTCCTAAAAGATGATGAAATTAGAGTTCAAAGAGATAGAATTACATAACAAATACTAATATTACAATTACAATTATAATGGATTATAAATGTATTAGAGAAATGTTCTATAAAGGTAATTTGCACTATAACAGCTGGATTTAAACTGCCAGGACTTGTCTGAGATTTTTACTAAGAAAGCTGATTTTTAATAACGATGCTCATCAATCTATACATTTGCAACTGTACCTGCACCACGTAACCATAGAAGCATCAGCAAAGAACTAAACACACAGGTAGATGTTTTCACTGTATTGCCAGTACATTCTTTGCATTACACTGTGACTTTATAGAAGACATTTGCATTTTCAAGAGCAGTTTTTTCTCACTGTATGACCTAACTTCGAGTTAGTCTTATTTTTCCCACTACAGAGGTTTTATAATAGAATAATGACTATGGGGTAATCCTTTCTGGTAGGAATTGAGAAGCCTCTAAGAATGCAAAGTGTTGTCAAAACCAGAAATATCTACGTGTATACAATTTCAGAATGTTTAGAATAGGAAAAAAATACCAAAAAAGATATAATCTAATTAAATATGTGCTTCCATATTGTGGCATTAAAACATATAAGAATAAAATTTATATTTTTATTGCCAAATTTCTCCCTGTTAAGAGTAAGCACACCACCCTCATGTTGAAAGAATGAAATGCGACATCTCAAAATTAGAGCTTTATTTAAAAAAACCAACAAAACCAAGTAGATGTTTATTTCATAAGCAACTATCCTACCAGAGTATCATATCAGCGTTCTGTGTTAACAACAAACCTTTTGTGAGTATAAATTGCTCTAGGTGTGCAAAATACTGTATGAAAAAGACCATAAACAGTCTCTGCTCCAAATGGTTTGCCTTCTAAACATGACACAGTATGCCTAAAAGTGAAAAAAACATGATACAGAATGGAATTCTAAAACAGAAAATTATAATTATTTTTTCATAATCTTATTTCTTAAAAAACCTTTAGTATAAATAAGGGAGTTGCTGGAGAAGTACAAGAAGCAGATTTTTGAGAATGCCAGATGTGGGAAACAACTGGATGGTGGGCAAAGCCACCAAAGCAGTTTGGCAGGAGTTGTAATGTCCAGATACTCCAGAGGTGTCTGTGCTGCCATCTTTACCTGCAGGCTTGGGTATATTCCTTAACACATTCCCCTGAAATTGAAGTCACCCATTTTCTGCACAATACTTGACTCTTCTGCTACATCTTATTGGCCATCAGAGTGAGACTTGAAGGAAAATCTAATATCACCCCCCTCTGCTATAAATAGCAGCATGGAAACATGACTGCATCTGCCATGGAGCTATCCAAAACAGTGTCTGTGTTTCAGTGTCTTTTCCACAGTGCCCCCACACTAGTTCTGTTTTCAAGGTCACTGTGACATTTTTACAGCTGTCACTCAAATAAATAACACAGAAACTAGCTGCTGTTACAATGATTATGGTAGCAATTTCAGTTGTCTAAAAAGAGCTAAAATAGCCAGAAAGCCTATTTGTCTTGTGAATCAGATATTTGAAGACAATGCTTTCTGGAATTAATACATATCTGTTTATGCACTGAATCCAGGATAGACCTTTTACTTTTTGTAAGAGGAATCAGCTAAGCAGTGCACTTCCTCAATCTGATCTGCTATCTTAGACACTAAGTTAAGCATTTGAAATTTTGTAAGAGGTAGATTTTAAAATGTAAAGTATTCCGAGGAAAAAAAAAGGTTTTTTTCCTCATTCATTCACTTTCTGATATCTTATGAATCAAATCGCTGACATTCCATTCCTTGCCATTCATGAAACTTCAGTTAGTAAGGGCTTCTCCCTGTGGCTTTACACAATGGAGGGTTTCTGCATGAGTAGTATTTAGTCACATGTAGATGTGGATATCATTAATAAACCTCTGTGCCTCAAAGCTCATCCAACTTTGCACTGAAGCTAGTCACTCCAGGGCAAAATGATGAAAAACTGCACATGGTACAAACACTACCATGGCACTATTTTAAATTCCCTTTTTACTGCTGTGAATGACTTAATGAAGTGCAAAGAAAGAAGGGATCATTAACGAAATGGGAAATAGGCTTCCCCACCTGTAAAATGGGGATAATCATTCTTACTTTTGCTGAAGAATATTAATAGCTGCTAGAAAAATGTGCTCTGTTTTTGTAATTATTACTGTTAGAAGACAAGAAAAATGAAATGATTTATAATATGCTTTTAAATGGATGTCCAGACTATGGAACAAATACTTTCTAGGGCTGCCTGAGCACAGTTTGAACACTAATTAACTGGATTAGAATCTGATTTAATTAAATTCCCTTTGTATGAAAAAAAAATATTTTGGAGGAAGGATATTCCTTTAATTTTTTTTTGGTGATTTTTATTTACTGGTTAAACATAACTGAAAAAGGGAATATTGAATTCAAAGTAAGAATGCTTGTGGTAGGAATATATAAAGGTTAAATTAAATTGGTCTCTGGACCAATTCAAGCTGTAAAAATAAGGTCATCTAGATCTGTTACCTAGGTGTCATCTGAGCTGTGACTGTTTATGTGCATATACCCAACCAGAGGGTAGACTCCTCAGTCTAGATGACTGTCAGTCTTTTATATAAACATGTCTTTCACCGAGTTCTTAATTGTGAAGAGAAAGGAAGATTTTCAGCAGAATTAAGAGCGTTATTTCAGTAAACCTAATTAGAGGATTGTTCACATGCTGGGAAAGGTTAAAGCATCTATGCATTAATTTTTACATAATAAAATCTATATAGGTCTACCCTGATGGCACAGATGATAGAAATGTATTTACTTTACCTGTGCCTCAGTGCAGCCCACTGCTGGCCCTTGGAAGCCATTTAACCATGGTATAGGATAGATTGCCCAAATTAGTAACCCCTGTGAGAGATAATAGGCCCAAAGTAGTTCTGATGTGGCTGCAGGGTTTCTGACCTTCTTCTGGTCACCCTTGAGACCAGGTGCTCTAAGGAAGGTGGTGGGGTACTTCTGCATCAGGCATCCCAACACCCATGTGCCCTTGGACAGTTACTCTCTAGTGATGTTTAGATGAGGTGTCCAGGTGTTTCATGACCAATAAACATAAAGTGGAACTGCTCCTCATTGCTCATGGTATTTACCACAGAGATGTAAAACAACTGTTAAAAAGACAACCTGAGTATTTCTCAGGGTCTTAAAAGCTCACCCATAACATATAAAAATGCTTTCATGTTTCCTTTTTCATTTTTGAAGTGCTGTATGAAAAAAAGGTGTGGATCTTCATCTATCCTGACTGCAGTAGGCTTTGAAGTAGCCACATTCTCCTCTGAAATGTGTAAGTTCCCTCCTCTCTGACTTTCCCTGGAGCTGAAAGTACTCTGCATCTTCAGTGCCCTGAGGCCTTATAGTCATAGTAATTGCTAATTCTTTATTGCATGAAAGCTCAAGTATTCTGATAACTTTAAAAAGTCTTGTAGGAGTATGTATTTACATGCATATACACATATGTACGCATGCACTCATGAGCATAAGAGATTCTGTATTGCTTTCTTAATTACTTTGGGACTTTGAACAATAATCTTTAAATAGGTTTTTATTTTGGACTTTCCTCACCCAGAAAAGTAAATGAGAATGTTAAGAATATGATCTAAAGAATTACAAGGGTATTTGAAAGTGCTGTTTTTACCATATAAGACCTGTGATTACAGTATTCTAATCACGAAGTATATTTTAAAATTACAGAAGGCTTTAGTAGGAGATAAGAGAGATTAAAGTAAAAATGAAGCTGCAAAATTCACTGCTTTACTTAGTTTAGGTAATTTTCCAGTGTGTTTCGATTGTATTGTAGTGTTCCAAATCCATTTTGTGAATGTTATCAAGTATTAATTCACATAATAGTTATTTGTATAATTATGTTTACTGGCTATGTAGCAAATTGCTTTTGGAGCAACCTTGTGATTAAAATATAGTTCCTAAAAGGCACTGTTCATTGAGCTTAGTAAGTAATCTAGATTTGTTGGCTTCAACTGAGTAACTATTCACTTGTATCACAGAGAAAACTTTTATTTGAAGCTGCTTATAGAATACTAAGCTTGTGGCTTACTAACAATTTACCCCAAAGAGACATCCATAGTAGTATTTTTTAAAAGCATAAATAATGATGAAAAATCATATATCATCTACTTAATTAAAAATTACAATACTCTAAACATTATAATTTGTGCTACAATGCTCTTTCGTCGTATGTTCTTGTATATAGAAAACCAGGTGTAGCTCAGTTTACTGTCTAATGGTCATACTGAATTAAGTGAAAACTCTGGAATTAGGAATATTTCTGCATTAGAAGTAAGAGGGACAGGGTAACAGTCACCCTTTGTGAGGAAGAATGTAATTCTTAGCTAGCTGTGGGCCCCAGCTGTAAATGCAATGGTTTGGTTTTCAGAGTATTCAGAGTACTCTCACAAAAAATTGGACTTTTCTCTGGTTAAAGTCCTGGTTTATTGACATGACCCTAGGAACCCTGAGCAAGAGCTGAAGGGGACACACTTGGACCTGGTCTTCTGAAGAGTCTTGGTGTGCTCAGAGCAAGAAAGAAGGGTTCTCCAGGAGACCTGGTACTATGCAGCAACCGGAGTGACCAGACTGGCTCAATGTAATGACCTGCCATGGTAACCTTCTGCTTTAAGTAGTCTCAAAAGCCACATCTGTATTAGTAAATGAAGTGTACTTTAGAAATGGTGGCCAAGGGGAGTGGGACAGCCTCCATCCTTGCAGCTAAACGCCTCTGAGGTGCTGCCTGGCAATGGCTCTGGGAAAGCTCTAGCACTTGAACTGCGCCCAGGAACAATTTGCGAAATTGTTCGGCAAAGGAGTACTATGACAAGGACCACACTAGCAATTTGTTAGTAGGTGTAATTGTGTTCCTGTGTCTAGGAAAGGTCCTGGGCTCTAGCTCAGCAAACTAGCATGGGCATAGTCTAATTTCTTAGCAAAGGTGCTGTTTCCTAAAAGCTGACAAGCAGAGAAAGGAGGCTCTTTTGCTCAATTTATGTACCTGCATCTCAAATACAAAGTAGATCATGGATATGTTTAATTAAGCTTTTGCAATCACTGTCTTTTGTGAGGCTTTTTTCTGTGAATGTGATTCACTTCTGGTTCAAAAGCAATGTAGCCATTCTTACTGAGCTAGTGGATGCAAGCTAATAAATTCTGCTTGTTAGGGGGAATATATTTAAATCACAGATATTTTGAGGTAAAGTTCCTTACTGAAAAGTGTTGGGCTGATGCTTGTGGAAAAATTTTGGTCCTTCTGAAGCCATTTTAACTCCAGTGGAAGTGGGATTTAGCTCTGCTGTAACTTACTGTATTTAAACCTCTAATCTAATGAAAGAGATGAAAGAGCTTAAAGACAAAGACTTTTATGTAGTTTGGGGTTTTTTTTGTTTTGTTTTTTGTTTTTTTGTTTTTTTTTTTTTTTTTGGTCACTATAGTTTCCTGCTGTCAGGGTTCTGCAATTTAATTTAAGCATGAACTACCTCAGCCCTTTCTGAAATAGCAGTTTGACTGCAGTTTAGTTCTGGGATCCCTGCAGACAAGGCTCCCAGGAGAAAACGCCTGAAATATCTTGACGAAAGATTAAAAGCTTCAGTAATGTTCCATTAAACCTCACTGCTTTTAAAATAAATGGACACTTCATTGCTGTAAGACATTTTACCTGTAGACATACTTTTGGCGTCTCATGTTTTTAAATGACTTTGCCCCCATATTGCAATCAAACCTTAAGATATTACAGGAAGCAAGGATTAAGGAGAAATACATATAATGACTGGTAAGATCAGTAATGATAAGCAGAATGACTCAAACTCAGATTTTAATTTCATGTGATGCTTGATGTGGTTTCAGGATGTTACTGTTGTTGTTGCTTCATAGTATCAATTAATTAAAATAATTAGATGTGGCCTGGAAACTAAAAACATCCCACCTATGTCTTCTGGAGATGGTCAGATTAAAGTGTGTGGGTTTTTTAATAAGCACAAATGGCTATGTGCTAAGTATTTTAATGGAAACCTGAAACCACAAACCATTTTCTTGCCTGTATGTTTTATAAGCAAAGCACTAAATTGTGGAATATATTATTAAAACTCTCAGATCTTTTGTTCTAACCTGATTTCTGTTTTAAATGAATTCAGGTGAATATATAGTTTTAATATTAGGACTAAATCTACTACGGTAACCCTCAATTTCATCAATATTTCTGTTAGTTATTAGTGCTGTGGTAGCACATGTAGACCCTTTTATGTAATTAATATATCGTTGTTACAGGCAGCGTATGAAAAGGGCTGGGAGCTCTGTTCCACAAAAAAGTAAAAGTGTGTTGTCTTAGTGTCTTTAGTAATATGGAAAATAAGTAAAACTTGGAAGTCCCTTTTCAGCTATTTCTCTGAAGCTTTGGGCTCATATGATCCTGACATTGAGGAACATGGATGATTGAAATCACAACGGGAGTTTTGCAGCAGGTTGAAATATACACCCGTATTACTGACTGTCTAGGCTTTCTTACAAGGCTTACTTCTTTACATTGAGCCACTCAGGTAATATCCAGGGGTCATTTTTTCTGACAATGGTCAGTTATTTTTTAAACTTTCAAGTGACAGATTTTGGGAAAAGTGGAAGGCGATATAATTTCTGAAAACATTGAGGTCCTGTGACTACTTTAATTTTCTTTGGAAATTATTTCTTTGTGGATTTCTTCCACAATCTTGCCATTAAGTCTTGTCTTCATCACAGCTACAGAAAGCAGTAGTCACAGACAGAGGGATGATCTCAGGGACTGTAAAGGTCAGTCCCGTGACAGAGTCCAGTTATCTGGGATGCATCATGCATTGGGCCATTTTTAATGGGGAGTCAGTGCAGGACTGGAGCCATGCTGTGATATCCTCATGGTGGCCTCAGCTGGTGGGCAGTTGCACTTGTATCAGATGGAGATTTCTCATGAATGTGCAGTTTCCTTCCCTGCTTACATGTTACAGTAATCCAGCACAGGAATCTACGTGGGTATTCACACTGCTTCTAAAACTGACCAGCAAAGAGCTCTAGTCAGCCCACAAGTGGGAAAGAGCAGTGTGTTTAGATTTACAAATGGACTTGAAAAGCTTTTAGGAGAAGTCCCTAATAGAAAGCAGCATTGCACAGTAGGTAGTTGGAACCACCTGTTGCTCACTTTGCAGATATTCCCTTTACTGGTCCAGCTGCTGACCCCTGCTAAGCACTGAGCAACCTGAGAGATGGCTCTGCTAGTATATGATAAGAAAGCTGCTATGCACAGGTGGGTATGAACACTCAGTGATAAGAGAAAAAAGTATTTTTGCTCTTTAAGAAAAATCTGCCCACCAGGTAGGTGATGAAAGTTCAGAGATGAATAACTGACCTGATAAAGTCTTCATAGCAATAGCTGATGGACTCTGCTGGGGCTCTGTGGGTAGGTGCTGTATCTAATATTTTAACATACACTCTGTAAAAAAAAAAAAAAATTAGACCAGGGATGTACAAAGGATAAATATTGACATTTCCAAAGTCAACCTTTCATTCGGCTTTTCATTTTCCCATGTTTTTTTTTTTTTTCTCTTAAAACTAAGACAAAAATGTTGGAAGTGGAAATATTTATGAAAGCCATTTAGAAAAATAGAAGAATTCAGCTCAAATGAGTTGTGATTGAATAGTCTTCACAATTGTTGTAGCAGGGAAACTTAATACAGAGTTGCCATGGAGACCGGTTCTTTGGCCACTGGTCTAACATGTTAAAGCCTTTAGTTCAGCAATATGCTATTTGCAGATGATGCTATACATGTATTAACAAGTGGTTTGCCTCCATTAAGAGGAAAATATCTCTAAAATTACAGCGCTTCTCTTTAAAGCAGAGATATGCAAAACTCCTTGCAGTTATTTGAATAATCAGTGACCTGCATGATATTAGTTCATGAAAATACTGTGTTCATATAGGAGCAAAACATGTTTATTGCATCAAAACTTAGACAGACATCCCAGTCAGTGCTGTTGAAATGTAAGCAAGTTTGAATGGAGGCTAGTAAGGTGGAAGGCTGATGGAAACCAACCTTCCTCCAAGTGAACCCTTGGCTCAGTTCTGGAGTGATCCAACCTTTTCTCCCATTAGCCTTATTCAAAGTAATTCTTTTGAGTGCAAGGGTGCTTTCACTACCAGGCTTGGACTATACCAGGAGGACACCAGTTCCTTTCTCCCCCCCAAAATTATATTTATCACTGTTTAATGAAATCTTGTTTTTATAAATGGCATGCTGTATTTTTAGCAGGTGACTATTGCACTGTAGAGTACATTTAATGGAATAAATGTGAGCACACTAAACAGAAATGCAGAAACTCAGCAGAAGTAAACCACTTAATAGCAGTGCCTGTAATGAATCTCCTAACTAACTGGCCCACTTCATAAACTGATAAAAGAGACAGAGATTTAGCTATAAAGAACCTAGACTGAGCAATAGGCAGAAAAAAAAAAAAAAAGAGAGGCAGAGCTGTAGCTATCAAAATCCATTCTGGTCAGGCAAGAGCCTGGGGCACTCCCTGTAATGGCCTATTTGCTGGCTAAGTCAATATTTCATTCCTGCGGTCCAGCTGGACTGGAATGCTAAAATACAGAGTTCCTCAGTTCACCAGTGCTGTTTCAAATGGAACCTGAATAACGTAGTGATTCTTTAATTTTTGCTGAGATTTAGCTTTCTACAGAACAGCTATCAGGCACAGAGGTGACCCAGAGAGGCCAGAGGCTGCATCAGGACACATATCATGGTATGCCATTATTTCACTAGTATTTTGTACTGGTTATTCCTGCTAGAATGTAACAGCATCCACACTAGTTCGTATTTTTTTAGAAAGATTTATTCTCCATGTGAAAATCAGGTCTCCAAATGTTACTCAGTGTTGTGATATTTTTAGAAATGTCCTGTGGTTCCTAGCACAGATTTTGGGTTCAAGAGTTTGTGAAAGCAGGTCAGTATCAGTATAAAATATATATATATATTACAGTATCCACAGATCTTGCTACTGTTATAAGAACAAAATGCATAATGCAGTAAATGATCCAGCTAAATGCTGCTGTTTGGTCACTTATTTTATTAAGGTTATGCTTGGCACAAGAGGGCTGTGGGTTAAGGATGTATAGCTATGCCTTTGGAACTTCTCTTTGCAGAAGGACATCATCTTCTCTCTGGGAACGATGTGGTTCAACTCGCCCCTCTTTCTGCTATGCATTGTACTCTGTACAAGGGCCCTATTTTAATTTTTATTTTCTGTGTTTGTCTGCAGTTCATTTAAAGCTAAGGAAAATGTGTAAATAAATAAACATTTTCCTCTCAATTTGTCCTACATTGCACTGATTAATAGAACGAGTTGATATATTTTTAGTTTGTCAGAATACATCATTCTGCTGAAGTCAAAGGAGAATGGGAGTCTGAGACTTACTGCCATGCATGAGGATTAGCAAATTAGTAACATGAGACACCTACATTCAAATCTTCAGGTTGTGAGTGATGTGAGGTGTAAAATTCTGTTATAAAATAAACAGATTGCATCTATGGATGATTTTTCAATAAATGTGAAAAATATGATTTTTCCAGAAAATATTTATTTGACTATGATCTGTCTTTGAAAGAAAGCAGGACTTTCGAAATCTTTAAGTGTGGGGAAAAAGCCCAGAATTGTCACCTTCTACTGAGCTCTACTATGGAGAAGTGATCAATTTTTTCCTGCTCCTGAAAACAAATCACAGAAAAATGGTCCATTGCTGCTATTGTGAGACACAAACAGCAAAGAAATAAAATTTTTCCTTTGATACCCTCTCTCTTATCTGAAGTCTTAAATTCTAAAACAGGCGATACTCATTTAAGTATTACTGCATTCGACACAATTTCTTAGAAAGAGATTATACTTATTTTTTACCATTTTGGAACATGCCCCAAAGCCTGATGAATCAGTATCAGTACAAATATTTTAGTAAAACATGGAGATAAATGAAGTTTGTGATCATAATTTGTCAAAGAGCTGAATGGAAAAAATGCCTGGGTTGTGCGTGGGCGAGCTGAGAACAAGATGGATCATAACCAATGTATGGCCACTCCTGTGGCTGGTGCTGAAGGTGGACTAGGAGGCTCTGACTCCACTGCAACTGGCTGCAACATTGCCTCAGGCATCCCGAGAGCCTCAGGGAAAAGGAGGTTTTGTCTTACTGCTGAACACATGCAAACAACAGAGGGAACTTCTGCTTCCCATTGTCACCCCAGCTGAACAGCTGAAAAAGAGGGTGGGCTTCAAGACTAGTGGTGAGCTCTGGTTGCTCTTTATACTGCACTTACTGCTGCAAGTCACTATGACACCCAGGAGAGACATCTCTAGTGTCCTAATGAAAGAGTTGTAACAGAAGCACCCAGCTCTCTGGATATTTGGGCCCAATCCTGCAAATTGCTCTGCACTTGCTGGAGAGCACTCACTCAGCATTTCCCTGACAACTGACATCAGTGACAGTCAGGGCAAGGGGACTTCAGTAGCTCAAGGGACCTCAGTAGCACCAGGAAGTGCTGAGCAACTGACTGGATGGCTACCTTCGTCTTCAGGCCCAAGGGAGTATTGAACAATTCAAAATGCTGCAGGGAAGATCAAAATATTCAGATGGAATATAAGACATTATTCAACTGCCTAGGGAAAAAGACAACCTTGAATGATTAAGAACTGTGTGAGAGATATTAATAATCACATGACTGAGCATAGTATCCAATACAATACATAATTCATGAACTTACAGAAAAGAATGATTCACCTCTCCTTGAAAAACAATTAAGAAAGATGCCTGGTGATGCTAAGAATTCAGCAAAGTCCCATCATTCTGAAAGAGAATGAAAACATGTCTGTATTTATATTCCACTAAAGCATTCAAAAATTCTCATTAAAACAAGGAATGAAGCATAATGTTTCAAATAGCAGTCTCCTATGCAATGATAAGAAAATCAGTTTAAAAAAAAATCAGTTTCCAAAAAATTTTAACTTGCATAAACAAAAAAATTAGCCATAAAGTAATTCACAAATCAGGCAAGAAAAATCTCACAAAATTTTCATGAAATAAAGCTTACAGTTTTTGTTTTTCAAAAGAAGTTGAAGAGGTTCAGTGTCTTATCAGGAATGGTTGGCTGGTGCTGTGCTCCTTGTACTGAATTGCTTCGCCTCTTCCCAGAAGGAGAGGAAACGTGTTTCCTTATCAGGTTATAAAACAATACTGGAAAATTTGCAATTGTAATTAATGGTGGTTGAGGTCAGTAGTTCAGTAATGTGAAAAGCTACATTTGAGAGGTGTTGGAAGCATTTTGTAATGCACTTGCCCTGAAATATTTTCATTTTCTTCTGCCAAAACAAATTAATCTGAGAAACGTCTCTCTCAGATTATATAGTGAATGAAATACATAATTACTAAGTATTAGGGATAAAACTAAAAGTTTATCTTATTAGCTAAAACATTTCTTCTGTCCTGAATTTCAGTGTAATGCACCAACTATTTCATAAAGCAAAACATACCAGTGTGATCCCACGGTCCTCAGAAGGACCAAGCACAAAAGAATCACAAATGAGTCTGAACCACTGGTGCTGGCAGAAGAGTCTTTATCTCCTTTCTTAGTAGACCATGCTTGCTACCAATGGGAATTTTGTGGCATTTTGCATCTGGTCAGAATTGCATTATTTCAAGGAGAGAGACTGTCTCTGCACTCAGCCTGGGCTGAGTGGGATGGTGCTGGGAGTGCAATAGTCACCAGCTGTAGGATGGTGTTTTGAGAGGTGACTTTATAGGCAACCTAGATATGTATATAAAGCTGATAAAATGTCTGTGTGTGGGATGTTGTCCTTCCATGGGCAGCAAGACACTTCCCTACTGCTCTGGAGGATCACTCATTAAATGGCAACAAAGCTTTCAGGTAATTAGTTCTTTTCTCACCAGTTAGCATCATAGTGAAAAGGAAACTAAATGCATTGTGTTCTTTGGGTAGGGAGAGAAACATTTCACCTGCATGAAATTAAAACTCCCAGGGATTTTTTTCCTAGTATTTGTTGTAATAAGCTTGTTTGTGTGAGGTTGTGCATGTGTGTAACTATTATTTCACAATACTATTGGAGACTTGGTTATAGCACTCACCCAATTTATTTTATATGATAACAGCTTAAATAACTGCTTCATTATGAAACAAAAGATGAAGATCCCCTTACCAATATCATGCCAATGAGATACTTAGGTGACTATAGGTAATGCTCACAAAGGAATTGTATTTGTGCTAAAGATCAGGTGCTTTGGCTTCTAAATTATGGCTAATGAGAGACATCAAACATATGATGTTTGCCCTGCTAAGCATTGTTTGTCAAGAAAGAAAAGGTTACTAAATATTCACGCATGCTCTAGCCTAGCTGTGTGAATACACAGGGGTCAAGACCGTTGTCTTAACAAAAGAGCACATCTCTTGTGGAGAGCAAAGACCAGCTCTAGTATTGTTGTATTTCCTCCTGATAATAGTAATTACTTTGCTTTGTCCGCTTTGTGTTGCTTTTTCTGAATTTAACTAGATGAAAGCCTTCAGCCGGTAATGATAGCCAGCTTTGCTTTGGATCTCTGCCAGCAACCTATAATTAAAGTGTTTTCTTGAGAGAGGACTGTATAGTACCTATTGTGCATTACGTCCTTGGAACTTGACTGCGGTAATTGAAAAAAAAAATCTCCAATTTATACCTCCTTCTGTAGCTAGTCACCTCGTGAGATTGTTGCAAGTGAAATTTTATAACTGTATTTCATGGGAATGTAAAAATGGACATAATAAAATATCTTACAGTGAATTAAGCTAACTAGAATGATGGGACTGGTTCCAGAGTAGAAGTGTTCACACGTGGAATTATCAGGAGTGCCTACTGAGCTTTAAGCACACACCCAACATTAATCTTTTAGGTTTTCTTGCATAGATAAAGCCTAGAAGTTCAAATGTTGTTTGCTATATAAGTTAATATTACTGAGCAAAAGTATTTCTTAGAGGCTTAAGTCAGAGACCTTTGAGATGTATTTAGCAGATGGAATGGCTTTTTTTTTTTTTTACTAAGAGCCAAAGCAGCAGAAACCATTATCCAAATCCAGGGCCATCACTGTAAAGATGCAAAGGTTTCCATGGTTGACAGTTATGGTGTGTGGGCTTTTGATGACTTCTATCTTTTGCCAAAATGAGATATACCTGGAAGCCAAGAACCAACCAGCAGAAAGCATTATTATTTGTCCTTAGATAGGAGAGAAACAGTGGTTTTCAAGTACACAGGCTATGAAAAAAGAAAAGCATAAAGACTACAAATAAGAAAGTTGCCTTTTACATTCATTCCTACCAATCTTACTGTTGGTATTTTTTATTTTGGCTATACAATACTGTTTGTATAGTTTAAGGGTAAATTGATTGGATTACATTGCTTGTGCCAAAGAAATACCTGTCTTAGTTATAACAACAATCTAGTTACGATCCCTACTTAGAAATTTTTTGGCAAGATCTCAACATTCACTAAATTGCTGAGGACAAGGACCAAAAGTATCCCTAGAATGTTGCTCTACACTTGTTATGCCTCAGTAGAGATGCAGCTATAATTAACTGCCACTGAAGCAGAAACTACTAAGTATTCATAACTTAGTTCTTTTCCCAATGAAAGGTGGGAAATCTGATTAAGACTCTCTGTTTAAAGCCTTAAACATCTTTTTTGTTTCTTATTAAAGAAAGAAACTAAAAGCAAATCTATCGAGTTACAGGACGTGTGCTTTAGAGCTGTGTAATTTTTTTTGGGTGTTATATTAGCCAGACATCTATAGTAAGGCAGGTTAAACAACTTGCTCCTGATGGTTTTCTGATCATCTTCGTATCAAAGACTTGCAGAAGTGCAAAGTCAGACTATGCTTCAGAAACTGTAAGAAAAAAATAAATTACTTTTTCAATGGGAAGAAGTATTCATAAGCTTTCTATACATTTTCTGAAGTGAGCAAGAGTTTTGAAAGAAGCATATTTTGATAAAATTATTGGATTAAAATCTGGCTGAATTTTAATTAAGTACAGCTTTTTACATGGGATTTAAACACTGTTCCATGAATGCTATTATTGAAATGAACCTCAGAATACTGAGTATCTACATAAAGTTTATACTGTTTGGGAATTTAATAATTTATACATGCAAACTCTGCTGTAAATACTGTACTTGTCTTAATTTGTTTGAGTTTATTGTTTTGTTGCATTAAAATTAGAAATGATGGTGACATATGAATGATAGTAAACTCTGAGGAACTTTTATTCACATCGAAGCTGCTTTAACAGAGAATTGGTTATTCTCTTGAGTAAATCAGGATTTCAAGTGCCATTGTGCCGGAAAATTCTACTTATATATAGGATCTGCCAGCATCTCTTTTCTTTCCAGCAACAACACCAAGTAATCATAAATAATGGCAGAACTCTTCACTTCATTTTTTTTTTTTTTTTAAAGAAGAAAATGTATCAGAGAAATTAGTTTAAGACCTATGTAATTAATCTCTCCTGTATAATTCTCATTAGAATGTTGTACATTCCAGATTACATGGTGATCTAAGGAATTGCTATAGCCAAAAGTCTGGTTCTTTTACCCAGAGGAAAAGTAGATCCAGGAAACAAGAAACTTGGAAGCAAAGCTGGAGAAGAATGAGATTTTGGAGTATGTTTTAAAAAAACCCAAACACAAAAATCTTCAGTTGTTTATACAACTCAGAGTACATTATGAATTTATTCCTTCCATGTACCAAAACATATGGCAGGTAACTTTCATGGACAGCTAGAATCCTTGGACGTATGAGGCCTCTAAGATCAGTAAATTTAGTTTTACAGTAGAGGCTTTTCCTTGAGATCCTCTCTTTTGCCAAGTACAGATTTTGCAAGGCCAGCCTATTCAATACATCAGATGAGCTCACCTTAACTTCTAGGGCTCTGTCCATATCACATGGCAGACTGCTGCCAGGCATAATAAGATCTGAAATAACTCTGCTCTACAGGCAGGAGTGGGGGACTACTGGCTGGCTCTCTAGACTTCTTTAAGTATGGCTATTCATTTTCTTATCAAGATAATTTCCTCTTTATTATTACTGGTACAGTGGGAGAGAGTATCAGAGATTTTCTTCCTCAGCTGTAGATGAGTACATTGGGGTTAAGGGACCTCTCCCACCTTTATGAAGACTGAAAGATGGTTGCATTCCTCTTGGAGGAATGCAATGTATTGCTAATGCAATACCAACCAGAGTGAAAAATTTTGGAGTCCAACATATGTTTCCATGTATGGATGCAGTGCCTGAATCTAAAACTGGGGCTAGGCAGAGATCTTCACCAAATGTATGATTCCTCTTTTCCCTTTTTTACAAGCAAGCATTCACCACTCTGTTATCTCATCAGTTTATCTTATACTAAATCATTATACTTCTTTAGTATTTTAATCAGCTGCTTGTAGATTTCTGTTCTGGTTATCAATTTTAGACTTCTATATTATAGTAACATAGTTAAGAGGCCTTTTCAGACACCTTTTGTGTGATCTTTTTCCCAGCTAGTAACTGTACCTGGATCCATTGTCTATCCAATTTTTTTTTCCTGTGTTTGTTTTACAGTTAATTTAACTGATTTTTTTTTTTTTTTCTTTCTGTTGTCCACAATCAGATGCACTTCTGAATGCTTAAGTAGCTTTTATCTTCAGGGAAAAAAAAAAAAAAAAAAAAAATCCAAATAATTTCCTGGTAATCAGACATCAGTAGAAAGGTTTCTTTAACCTGGAGATATTAATGACATATGAATTAAAGTAAGCAAGTTTGGAAGCCGAAGATTCCCTCTGGAGATTAGTATTTCAAAATTTTTCTAACTCCATATCACTGATCCAATGGAATTTGGAATTGAAGTTGGTAAGTTCCTTAGTTGTAGTATTCAAATGAAAGTGGTTCAGGAGAGATAACATTTGCAAAATGTAATTGTGATCCAATTCCGAGGAGAACATCTTGTTTTGCTACAGATGTGCTTTAGTACTAATTGATTATTGCTTTAGCAGAAAAGCTATTTAGAATAGTTCCAAGATACAAAACTGACACTGCAACACAAATTGTATGGCATCAAGCTATACTATGTTTTCTCTTCGTTCCTCTTGCTGAAATTAAATATGTCCAGGAGGAGTGATACTACTTCAGTGAATTTATGCTAATGCTTTCCCAGAAAATGTTTTCTTTTCTCCCTAAATTATTGATTGAGCTATTAGAGGTCTGAAATAAAACTTTAATTAGTTGTTAGAGACTTCACAGCGTATGACCTGCTGGAACGTATGAATGGAGTTGAAAGAGAGCCATCTGACTACAGGAGTTGCAATCAGCAGAACAAGACACTTCCATGGGCAGAAACTGAACATCTGTTACAGATTTCTAGTGTTTTGGGCAAAGTGATTTTTAGATGAAAGTTGATGGCTTTTAGTTGACCGTGTTATGATGTGTAACAAAATATGTAAAATACTGTTTTGAATCATGTGTGCTGTCTTTTTAAACTGGTAATTTCACATTAGAGTGTCCATGTCTGCCCACAAGCTAAAATTCATCAGTCTAAGGACTTGTATCATGTAAAGCACTGCCCATTGTTTTCTGCTCCTGAGATTGTTATTTTCAGATGCTCTCCACTCTATATTCGATAGTTTTTGTTTGAGATAAAGAGAGAAATATGGGCTGAAATTTTGAAAGCAACAGAAGGAACTTATGTGTCTACCTGTCACTAAAACCCACCCCTGTACTATACTTGAAATAGAAAAAAATTTCCTCTTTTATGTGAATTCAGATGACAGTGAGGCTCAATAATTCGATGATCTGTCTTCTTGGCTGTCTACTTAGACAGAAACAGCTCTTTGTCCTATCCTAGTTAAGCTTGTCATAGTTGCACTGTGTGCACCCATCTCAGACTGTAGCATTGCTCTGGTGATTTCATTTCAGGATAAAAGCTTGAACTCAATTATCAGTATAATTGTTTCAGGAAAAGTGACTTTCAGCAGATTGGAAAAAGACAGTGTTAACAATTATGATTTTATCGCAGATTTTGTAAAGTTTGGGAAGGTTTATTAATGACTCTGAAGTCAGATATATTGTCATATCCCAAATATCCACCACTATTTATTATTGTCATTGGGACTTAATCTTTCCTCATGAAGTACAGGGATTCAAAAAAACCCTGGTGAAAAGCTGAGAGCCCCAAATCCTGTGTAATAGTAATAAAATTTATGATAAACGAGTAGAGGCTTATGTGATACATTGACAAAGTGGGATGGGGGCTGCTTTTCTCCAGACAGGTAAAGGAAGACAAAAATAAAGCAATTGTTACCAATGATTTTGCAGTCTTCTGCTTTTCTCCCCATTGAAGTTGACTTTAGGTTACACCAAGGAACAACAGGAGCAGCAGAGAGTGGTTAAGAGAATAGAAAGCTGCCTAATATGAAACTTCAGGAGTAGTAAGAGGAGGAAAAAGTCTTGTTGAATGAAACAGGAAGATTCAAGAGTAAGGAAGAATAGGAATCAGACCATGGTGGCAACAGAGTGTTTGGAAAAAAAACCCAACAGTATGCCACAGCAATAGGGCTGGCTGAATAGCAGACTTTACAGTTCACAGGTTTTTTTTTTTTTCTTTTTAATTTGGCTTAGTTTCAAATTGGAACAAATCCATTTTTTTAAGAAAAAATTTCTTCAGGAAAAAAAAAAAATCCAGGAAAATGTTTTGGAAACACTGACATACTGTGTTTCCAAAACCACATATTTCCCCCTGACCCTACAGCTGCTAAATGGAACTGGCATCTGTGAAGCAGCTCCATGGGAAGGTGAGGTCTGTGGCTCGGCTTAGGGCTTTCTGGTTTAGTGTCAACCACCATGAATAGGCAACAAATAATGGGTTTAAATTGAACTATGAGATGCTTTAGATTAGCATTTATGTTAAAAATTATTTTTCTTTTTTATATGTATTTTACATGTGTTTATATAGCTATTTATATATATATTTATACATTTATCTATTTTTCTGCAAAAGTTTGTCTAGAAGGAATTGTGGAATTTCTTGTAGAGGATTTGTATGTGTTTTTTGACTTTATCACATCCTTGCATAACAATTCTAAGCATAATGACAGCTCACTTGATTTTGTTATTTTGCATTTCACAATCCATTTAAAAAAAAATCCATAAGTCATCAAACATTTGCAACCCAAAGATAGAAAATACTGAAGTAGATAAATGACACTCTGCAATCTCTTCCACTTGTATTTATTGTGATTATTTGAGTTACCTGGGGTATGTCAATGTAGCCTGGAAAGATAATGGTTAATTTTTTTATATGTTCCCTATATCCTACTTTTTGCAATCTTTCTCTAAATGCTTCCTTTCCCAAAAAGTTTGGCATCTTCAAGCCACTGTATGATTATACTTTTAAGATCCAAGAATGGAAATAACAGCCTTTTTCTTTCATTTTTTATGGCATAGCAACTAAGCAACAGTTTGAATTTTTAAATGTTAAGTGTCCAACACTCACATTTTCGTGATCTACTTGTACAGAAAAAAACCCTGAAAAACAAAAAACCCAGCAACTTGCAAAAACGTGGCTAGTTTAAACTGACAAATAAATTACAATCTGCTGGTGTATACCAGCATGCAATGAAAGTATGAATAGCTCATGCCAATTACTCACAATGAATCATTCACTTACACTAACAGTGAAAGAAGAAAAGAGCAAAAAATATGAAAGAAGTGGGTAAAACACAGACATTAGAGAAAATACAGAAGACCTAGTTTTTGTCTAGATGTGAAATTATTTAGAGCTCTTATGAGCATGTATATTTTTGATTAAATGCTTTAATGTGATTTGCTGTCTGAAAAACTGACTGAATGTCTTTTACTTTAGCTTCCAAAAATCTTGTTGCACGTGGAATTTTCAGTTCTTAGCTGACCAGTGTTTCCAAAACATCTCCTAATACTTTCACATTATGTACAGAGTGTTCATTTTGTGATTTGAAGTCTGAGCAGTTAAAATTATTGGGAATCCAAAAAAGTTAAACTGCTGATATGACTTGACATATTTAGGAAAGTTTTCCCAGCTTTGTTGCTGTTTTCTATAAATAAAAGGTTCTTTATTAGTGTTTAATTGATTAGATTAGGTAACTGAAATAAGTTACATATCAGTTTTTCCAATGACTTAGCTGTAACATAAACTCTTGATAATGGCTGAGATGCATTTCCCTTGAACAACGATATCTTTGCTGGCTAAGGAGGCCCACATGCAAATGAAAGATGCTTCACAGCTCTCCCTGCAATGAGCTTAAGTATTTTTTTAATTAAAAAAATTAAGACATGAAGATGAATTCCAAATTACTACATTTTAGAGTTTGCAAAATATTTGAAAACACAACTGAACTCACATTTAGGATGCTTCCATGTAGATATTTATGGGTGTCTTTATGTTTAGGAAGACTTATTTTAATATAAATTTTAATGCTTTAAAACATTCCTGCAGACAAATTTCTGAGGTGAACAAGTACACAATTACACATAGGATTTTGCTGTCCCATTTTGAAAAATGTGTGAACAGTCAGTATTTGTAAATGTGTTCTTTTTTCTTTTAAATAATTTGCTCTCACAGTTCAAATAAATTTGGTTTGCTGCTTGAAATTTGAACTCTGTTTCTTTGTTACAGAACCAGTCATGACAGTCACAAGTTATTTACTTAGATTTCTAGTTAGATTTTATAATCCAGTTAATGCTGAGTATGTTTGTAGGAAAAGAACAGTACATTTATCTTACACATGTTTTTGAATCTAATGAAAATTCACTTTTCTTCAGCATTCATACTGAAAATTCATGAAAATTTTTGAAAGCAAAACCATAGGAAATTTAAATGCATTTGAGAGAAATTATCTATGATGCCAACTAAAAGATTTCTTTGGCTTTATCAGCAAGTCAGTAACATACTTGGGATCAGAATTCTGGTATTTTAACATCTTTATCCCAAGTTTAAATGAAGTTTAAATGAATAGCTAATGCCAACTACCTATTATAAATGTATTAAAATAACTTAAATGAGCAGATTCAAGAGGTCTTGTATTTCTGTGTATCTATATTAATAGATAAATATATATTAAGGAATTGAATATAGATTAGTTTTCAGGGTTTGATTCTACTTTTAACTTGCCTTAATATTAACTTTAAAATAGGTGATTCCTCTCTATTTAAGGAACTCACTAGTTTTAAGGCCTACAATCTCTTCTACAACACACTTTGCTCTGTATTCTGAGAGACTTTGTACATTTTCAGCAGTTGGCCCTTTGCAATTTTTGCTTATTGAAATATAAAACTGAACAGTTAATCTTTCATAAATATTTATAGATAATAAAACTGGCATGTAATTCGATACTTTTATCAATTTAAGGGAAAACATTTGGTCAACTCTTGGTTATATTAATTGTAAATAACTTGGCAGTGTTCCCATTTTTTAAGGTGTCAGTTTACAGTATTGTAACGTAATCTTATCTGAACCCTTTACAATCTGTTCCAGGGCTAGGGAGATTAAAGAACAGAAAAAAGAAAGGGAAAAATGTGTTTTCAATCAATAGCTAATATATGCAGGCAAGCAAGATTATTTTTAGCTTTAAATGCATGTTGTTATATTTTAAAAGACTTAATTTAAAATGAAAGGTTAGCATGTAAGAGCATGCAAAGATATCTCAGTACATTAAACAGAAATCATGTTCAAGACCTTCATTTTCAGTGGTTGCTTTTTCTGTATTTTCACCCACCTTGTTCTGAAAAGTCTCTTGGTAGTACTTATTGTAATAAGATTTTTGAGAATGCAGTCAGGGAATTCTAGTTGGGCTATTTTACCCTAATATCCCCAAATACTATGTAGTATAATTAAACCCAATGTGATTAGATGATGGTTGTAGAGATTGTTCTGTATCTGTACTGCAGTTTGACATTAATCTTACTGTTTTCTCCCTCAATAGAGATAAATGGCCTGGGACACAGTGATTAAAGCCAAGGGAGAGCCATCAACTGAGCTGGGATCAGTTTTCCTACTGAAAGAACATTTCCCTATTGCCACTAAAATTTGAGAAAAAGTAAAGCACTTGGGCAGAATTTTAGTTTCCCTCCTTTATACAAAAATGTTGTTATTGGACATTCCTGGGTTGCTTAGGCAACTTGTACATCCCCACATGTACAAGTGTGTACCTCTTACTTGTAAGGGTGAGTTTGAGCCATATTTCTTTACTTGGCTTTTTATTTATTTTTTCTTTTTTTTCTAGCTGTTGCTTTGGAAGGTACCACTTTAGTTCTGTTATACTCCCTTAAACACCAGTTAATCCTCTGAACTTTTCTGCAAACTTGATCCCTTGATCAGCCCCAGTGTTGGCAGTGAAAATACAGAAAGATGGTAATATTCATTGTTGCAAAGCCTGAAGGGTTCAAGGGTTCCACGCCCCACACTTTTAATTGTTTTGTTTCTTTACATTGCAATAACATTGTCACTTAATTTCCTGGAGAGATGATGCCTTGTTAGATTAAGGCAGATTTATTTGTTTAAACTTGATTCTAATTCCACAGAGAACCTCTCCTCTGTTTCTCAAATCTTTATTTTGCCTTAATGAATGCTTTATCATTGAGAATGAAAATGTTTTTGGCTAGTGATTTTTGAAATCAAATTGTCTTTGTATACGGTAAGTGACTAAGGTACCAATATGAATTTAGTCTCTGTTATTGCTCATTCCCCTCTGGTATTTTTCCTCACATACTGATGCCACTGATTGACTTGAATCAATTGCTCTTCTTATTCAGGATATTTCTGGTCTTGAGGTAAACCCAGCACAATTTTAAAATACTGTAGTACTGGAAAAATGACAAAAACCAGAATATTTTTTAAAAAAATTGTCTACATGTTCCTGTGTGACCTACTGTAGGTGATCCTACTCTGGCAGGGGTTTGGACTAGACAATCCTTCGAGGTCCCTTCCAATCCTTAACATTCTGTGATTCTGTGATACAGGATTCCCGTATCTTCCCTGCCCTATCATCCTGAAATACAGTCATCATTGTCTTTTAGTAGGTTTTAGAAATCACAGCTAAATATTTCAGTGTTACAGTAATATAACAACTCCAAAACACTACTTTTCATTGCCAAAATTAAGAATACTTGGTATCCAAAGATTTTTATATTCATCTTTACTTGCGTTCATCTTGACTGGATTCTCCTGATAATCTGCTCTATCTAATCCCTCCACTACCCAGATTTACTTTGCAGTCAATGGAGTAAATGAAGCTAAAATTCATAATGTTTCTTTTGACACCACCGTGTTAGTCAATGGCTAGTACCAGCTGCTGGCAGTAATTTAGCGTTGTATTAAGAGAGTAGTGTGTAAGTGTGTATCTTAAACTGCATTTACAGGTTGTAAGTGCTGGTTGAAATTCTGCAATAATTAATAGGTAAAAAACCCTCAATTGTCTCAGTTTTCTTAGTTTTAGTTTTTAGGATATCTTGTCTAGGTGCTTACACATTTTCAAATATTAGATTTTCTTTTAAGTATAGTCTTAACTCAAAATTTCCTGGTGTCAGCAAATAAACATGGGAAGCAAACTTCCATTTTATATAGATGGAGAAACCAAGTTGTATCTCAAGTTTTGTACTGCTTGGTCCTCAGACTAGTAATCCCTCTTAAAATCATTTAGGTTTGGTAATCTTAATTATGAATAATTCTACTTATGCTCTTCTGAATTTGTGGTTTTTTTAATACAGCTGAATAACTTTGCAATACTAGTGCACCTATAACATATTGTGTTAAAACAAATATTGAGTACTAACCTTCCTTTCCCCTCTCCTCCCAAACCTTCAGGTAGCTAGCAGCTGATAAATTTAGTTTCTAGGTTACCAGCAAACCAGATGGTAACACACAGAAAAACAAAAAGAGAAAAACATGTTTTTTCTGCACTTCTTTAATTATGTTTTCATATTGTTCATTGGGTAAGTTCGCTTGTGCTAAACCCACATTTCATTACAGGAAAAAGATGCTGCTTTTCAAAATGTGACTAAAATACCTATAAGGATTTTGAGATGTTAGTTCCTAACTGTTAAAACATGCTGTCATGCAATATAACAACGTTTAGTACATGCAACCATGTAATTATGCATAATAACTAGCGATCATTCTTTATGCTGATAGGAAGGATAAGGGGTGGGGGTGGGGGCTGTTTCATATTTAGCTGGTCCTCTGCACCTGCAGAAAGTAGACTCTTCTCACTGTGGAGGAAACAAGATAACGACACTATGATATTAAATGCAAACATTAATTCTTTGGAATAAAATACTAGGAAGAAGTCTATCAATTAAGGTTTGTTATTGTGAACAGCAAAATTATGTTGCATGTCAGCTTGAAGACAAATAAAAAACTAGTGGAATGACATCCTTAATTCCCTGTTTACCACATAGTTGCTAAATCCATTATTACTACTTTGGAGAATATTTATATTGGCTATTTAAGCTTCTGTTTGTGATAAACTGTCTCTATACATATTAAACTCTGCTTGCTTTCTGAAGTAAATAATGAAATTGTCAGCCTGTGTGATCAAATATTTTAGACTAAATGAAAAACAAGCTCCTGTGAAAACATAATTGTACTAATACTAGGATTCTCAGCAGGTCTTATTAGCTCAGGCGTAGTCCTGCATTAATGTAGCTAAATGGCTTTTGAGCACGAGGTGGCTTGTGTCCAGCCAATTTGGAGTCTGGGCGGGGCTAGCCCACAGCTTTCTGCATCCAACAGTACAAGCACACACTAAGCTGATCAGTTATTTATAAAAAGAAAATTAATGTGTTTGGGAAAGATTACATTCTGCTGAAATATTTGTGCTAACACAGGGACGTGGATACCTGCCATCTGGGGCTGATGAAAGCTGTTAAAGACTGCACCCAGAGATAAAAAACACTGCTTTCACAGAGGGAAGCACCTCATAACACTGTAGCTGTCAAGAAACCAGGACATGTTACCAATGTTTTCTCCATGACTTTCCCCAGTAAAGATCTTTGGTAGAAGAGTATTCGGAAACTATTCTCTCCCACTAACAAGATTTACCTGATCTTTAAATTATTAAGGACATTGTGTCACATCCTTTGTACTCTGAGCCTGGGATCAGGATCTCAAGTAGACACGATTTCATAGTGTTAGTGGGCAGGTTCCTTGTGGCATCTCAGAGGCCACTTCTTTTGGTTTCACAAGTGGAGCTGTAGTGTGGTGATGCTGAAGTACAGTTGACACAAATACAAAATGGAGAAAGCCAGTCCTCAGTCCTCCTATTTACACTTCATTCAGTCACAATGTCTAATTTTTCCTTTTTGAGGAAAACATCTCCCTTGGAATTGTTGGCAAATTAACTACTCTTCAGTAGTTAATTTGGCTTCCTTATGTACTTACTAGTCTTTTTGAAAAGGAAAATGGAGCCTACATTGTAGCACTGGCGATGGATGGTGCTAGTAAGTGTTTGTAGTGGTTGGTATCAGCACTGTCACCTAGTTGTCACAGTAGCTATCTGAACAGTCTCATTTCAGCATAGTACAGATAAAAAGGCAATGAACTTAAAAGCACAGGTTAAATAAACACTTTGAAAGTGTAAGGTCAGATGAAATTGGCTCCAGACAAATACTGATATTGTAAAGTTAGATTGGGGCAGAGGGTCTTACTGTAGTTACTGTTTAACATTTAGTCTGCTGAACATATACTAACAAGTGCATCAATAAGATAATTACATTCCTGTAAATCCAGAATGTCCCCAGTGCAGCCAACTACACTGCACTGGATTTAAGTCAGTAACTACATGCAGAACCTCAACAAGGCAATTCCAACTCATCATCATAGCCTGGATTGCCGTGCTAGGTGCAGGGACACAGTACAAGAATGCTTCTGTTGAAAAACCAATCTGCTTCTAATAAAGAATATATTAACCATGATTAAATACAGTAGCATCAAGAGGGAGAACACAACTCATGTTCATGTCATACTAGAAGAATATTGCTATATACTTAGTGTTAATGTGCAATAACTATATTCACAGACTGACAATTCCAATCACCACTGTAGAACTATGCAAGTAAAGCATCAGTGTAATTAAGAGTAAAGCTTTCTGATAGCCCACATTACAAACAAATTACTATAAATTTGAATTATGTGCTCATCATGAAATTGGTCGTTAATCAGTTCATAATCAGTTCATAATCACCATTATAGCCTATCATAAAACGAATGGATTGTCTGGCTTAAGAACAAAACACTGCCCTTCAGCTCACCCACAGTCCGGGTTATATGTGTGTGTGCATATTATATCTCGGATTCCTTGTTTCCTGAGCCTTTGATTTCCTCTGTCAATGCTATTGTGAAGTTTGTATGCAGCTGATGAAATACATGTTAGAACTGGGTAAATAGAAGTGAGAAGTTAGTCACTCTCACTCTAAATCCATCAAAATGAAGAAAATGTAAAGAGGTACAAATGAAGCCTATTGACATTACTTGTGTCTTTCTCTTCAGGAAAGCAGTTTTCAGTTCTGCAGATTTCCTTTAGCCTAGACAGAATTATCGGTGAGATCAATTTCAAGCTTACTCTTAAGAGAATATTTTCACAAAAGGATTGAGAGACATAAGTGTCACAGATGACTCTGATCCTTAGACTATTACTCCTGAAAGGAGCGTGGACATGCTTGCCAACTTTTTCCTTAACTTTTTCCTTATCTTCAGCAGCTGATCTTCCCAGCAAAATGTTTTCATTTTGACAAATCAGCTGAACTGCTTCAACCCAGAATCACCACAGCCCAAACAAAGCAACAGGACAGGGAGACAAGATGGGGTGGAGGTTGAGAGCAGCTTCAGCAAGTTTATACTGCTATAGATGATAACTGTAGAAATTTGCTGAGTTGATGAGAAATCAGTGGATATAAAATCAGTATTAATGTGTAAACATTAATGATTCCAGGGCTGCATAGATTTTATGATCATGCTTTATATTACATAGAATTGTAAGGTTATAATGAAGTTAGAATTGTTTTAAACTCTTGAGATAAAGACCAACTATGTGGAGGTTGACAATATTTTAGGAATGCTAGGGAAATACTTTCTGTGTGTAAGCAATAGATATATTTCTTCTTAACTTCTGTCAGTCAGTACAACTCTCATTTGAAAGAGAGGAGATAAACTCCACCTGTGCTCCTACTCTACTGTGTACTTTCTTCTAAATAATTTTTTGTAGAGTCTGTATGTGATATATATCAAACATACTATATGTGAAGTTTAAGAGACAATCATTATAAACAACATGAATATACACTATGACAAGACAAGGATTAACTCATGGGAAAAAAAAGAGAAGTATATTCTGATTACTTCCTCCCCAAACTTTTTAAAAAATATATTTAATATAATTGTGCAAAGCAGTGAACTTTTTTTCTTCCTAGTTGTGTAATTTCAAGGCAAAAAATAAGCATAATAAGAACATATGGAACATGGACTTACAAAAAGAAACAGTTGGCAAAACCATGCTTCAGATTGCTGTCAGAATATCAGCCTTTCAGCAAGCTTGGAGTAGAACAGATGGGAAAAGTCAAAACTGGTAATAGTTTTCCATGCTTAACACAGGAGAGCAAGTTAACAATCTAATTCATCCTTGGCACAAGCTAATTGCCATTTCTTTTTTTTTTTT
>NW_010311302.1:16122-17867 GCF_000700745.2 Antrostomus carolinensis | reverse complement strand
CTCGATGATCTTAAAGGGCTTTTCCAGTCGAAGCAATTCTGGGATTCTGTCATTATCATCTCCCAGGAAAAAGAGATTTAAAACGATGCCCAGTGTGTCTTGGTCTCCTTGGGTTTGGTGATCTGGCCCTTCCTGTGACACAGGGACACTCGGCCACCTGAGTTGCCATTAAGTTAATAACTTTTGCTCTTGTAGAGAGAGTTAAGCTAGCACTTTGAAAATGTAACACATACAGCATCAAACCCATGGGGGAAGAAACCGTGCCTGGCTCTCCTTCTCCATGCCAATTAACACAAACAACGACTGGATGTGTAACGTTTCACACAAATTCTTGTCATGCCCACATCACCTAGAGCAATGTCACGTTGTTGTCCCTGAGCATCAGGTGTTCCTGGCTGCAGTTCTGTCTTCTCATTGCTAAAATTACAGGGATGCAGTCACCCGTTCTCACACGAGAGTCTTGAGTTTCACATGAGGACCCCTTCCTGAGCTCAGACCAGTTAAACCTGCTGGTTCCAGGATGGTGCCTATTTAATATCACAGTCCAAACTATTTGAGGAAAGACGACAAAAACCAAATAGGAGCACTCAACAGATATGGAATGGTGGGATCTTGTATGTGACCACTTTGCTCAGGCTCTTTATAAGGGCAAGGTGTAGCTACTCATTGCACGTTGGACTTCAACTCATGGTTTGCTCAAAGCAGGTTAGATAGACTGAATTTTTCTCTCTTATTTTCACTTATTTTCACATGCATGTGTCTCATCCTCAAGCTAGTTGGAAGCAAATGGTTATGAAACCTGAATTTTGGGAACAGTGAAAATTAAAAAACTACTAAAATAATCCTACAAATGCCTCCCTGGGAGGTGGGAGAAGACATTTGTATTTTCTTCTCTTGTCAGAAGGTGGCAGTGGCAGGCCCCAGATCTGCCAGTGCAGTCTCAATAGGATGTCGTTGGATGGGTGTGTCGACGTATCAGGACAACAAACCCCTTTTGCTAAGGGACATGACACAGCAAGAAGTTCATCTGGAGCTTGGAGATGAGGAAAAAGTTGATTCTATGAAAAAGTGTATGAGCTCAGCATGCTCTTCACTGCATCCCAAGCATTGCTGGGAAACATCACCACCAAGCTCCTTCCTTCACCTTTACCAGGGAGAAATGCTCCAGGAGCCAGAAGGTTTTGAGTTTGAAGCATCTTCCTGAAATCTTCAAGCATCTGGAAGCCAAACCTGGGATTTTTCTTGCAGCTGGTGGCAGACAGGCTGAGCCTATCACCTGGGCAGTGGAGATATCTTCAAGACACTTAGTTTTTCTATTGCTTTGGGCAGACTGAACCTGAGAACACATTCCTAGCACTCCTCAGCCAAAGACATGTGGATATTTCCAGCTTTAATGCCAAAAGCTGCAGTGTTAGAGGGAGATGAAAAGGGCCTGGAGGCAAAGCTGCTTCTTTTCAGTCAGGTCATTTAATGTTTTACATGTGTTGTCCTTGTTCTTTCCTTCTGGGTCAATGAGAACTGACTCAGATAGGAAAGTATCTCTTGTTCATTGGATTAAGTCTTGAAGGAACGGAGGGGATAATTAAAGCAGGTGACAGCTAAGCTGAGCAAGTCATTTACGTTCCTGCATCATTAACAATGCCTTGGAAAGCTGGATGGAGCAAATAATCTCAGAACAAGTGATTACTGCCTCAGTCAGCCAGGGTTGATGGGAAAGGAAAAGATACCGGCTTGAAAGCAAGAAG
>NW_010311302.1:0-16090 GCF_000700745.2 Antrostomus carolinensis | reverse complement strand
GGAAAGAAGACAAATTTGCTCTAGTTATAAATACATGATTAATCCTTTCTGTGCAGATTATGAGCAGACAGGGAGAACACACTTAGTAGTTACTAACACAAAAAACACATGGACCCCAACACAAGAAACAGATGGACCAGTTAGAACAAGTCCAGAGGAGGCCACGAGGATGATGCAAGGGCTGGAGCAGCTCTGCTGTGAGGACAAGCTGAGAGAGTTGGGGCTGTTCAGCCTGGAAAAGAGAAGACTTAGGTCTTCCAGTACCTGAAGGGGGCCTACAAGAAAGCTGGGGAAGGACTTTTCATAAGGGCAGTTAATGACAAAACAAGGGGAAATGGGTTTAAGCTGAAAGAGGGGAGGTTTAGATGAGATATTAGGAAGTTCTTCACTGTGAGGGTAGTGAGACACTGGAACAAGTTACCCAGAGATGTTGTGGATGCCCCCATCCTGGGAGTGTTGAAGGCCAGGTTGGATGAGGCTTTGAGCAACCTGGTCTAGTGGAAGGTGTCCCTGTTGCTGGCAGGGGGGTTGGAACTGGATGATATTTAAGGTCCCTTCCAATCCAAACCATTCTATGATTCTATGATTAACTCCAATAAGATTCCCCCACAGGATCATTATATACATATGCTGGCCACTGGCAAGGCAAGTGGTAAATATGAAGGTTCCACCCAGAAAGAGTTAAGTGCTGCACAGAGGTTAGTCTAGCTAATAACCTAGAGATAAGAGGTACCTGCACTGAATTCAAAGTGGAGAAAAAAAAATAATGAAAAAAAAAGTGAATTATCACGTACAGGGAACAGGACTCCTTATAAAAATAAAGCATCTTGTTCCCTACCTTCCTGTCCTGGTGAATATACAAAGTGTCACTCAATCTCAAGCACAGCATACAACAGATACCTGGGGCAGAAGGAAAAGCTATAGTGAGGTCTGGTGGGAATTTGGGAAGAACAGCTGAGATAATTTTGTACTTGCAGTCTGGTCTGACTATCTGTCCCAGATCCTGCACTAACCAGCATTGCTCATATCCCAGTCCAGCACCAAGGTGGAAATCAGTGCGGAGAAAGCTGCCAAGCTTTCTATACTCATCTGCAGGTCGAATCTATAGCTGACTGACCTGCTACTGGGTGTGAAAATCACAATTCTCTACTCAGCAGGGTGCTTTGAGTCTATTGCTTGTCAGATTGAGGGGGCACATGCCCTTTCCCCAAGGGAACCTTCCAGCAACTGAGTTCTGGGAATCACCCAACCTTTACATACTCAATAGGCTTGGGAGAGGGCTGGAGTGTCTTGCAAAGCTGTATGTCTTGGTTTTTGCTAGCATAGGTTAAGGGTTTTTTCTAGGATAGGACACTTTTCTCATCTCTAACAGTGCTTTCTATCTACTGAGAAGAAAATTAACCCTGTCCTAACAAAAACCAGGACCTTGTGCCAACATAATGGTTTTAAAGCCAGACAGAGACATGTTGGATCATGGCCATACATTGTAGGGTATTGTAGTAAAATCAGTTAGTAGGAATAAGGCTGCTGTGACTAATGAGCTAGTGAGTGATGCCTGAGTGGAAATGGCTCTGAGAGAGCTGCATGGTTGGATTCCTGATGCGTTATTCACAGGGATAGGCCAGATTCAGGCTTAGCACTGTTTATTTTTCACTTTGCATTTACAGTTTTCTCTTTAACGTTTAAAAACATTCATTCCTCATCAATGGAAGAAATGGAAGAGGGCAAAGATATCTGTTTAATTCCTCTCTTTTAGGTGCAAAGTGGTTCTCATCTCTGGAGAACTGCGGTTTCTATGAGAGATAGATGGGGGACACGTTGCGTCAGAGGTGAAGTTCATGGTAATTTAATCCTTGGCACACTTCACACCAGCAGGTTTACTGATTAACTGAGGTTAATTTTCCAAGGTTAGCTAGCAAATAATTGACAGAGTTTAGAATAAACCTCTAAATATGTGGCTTTCAGGCCAACGCTCACTCCTGCTGCTTCTAGTAACTCCTGCACCTCCTAACAAGGTTGCATAAAAATAGAAGAACACTGATGAAAAAGGAGCATTCTTCTCTGAAGAGAAGGACTTGGGAGTGGTGATGAATGAGAAGCTGAACATGAGCAGACAATGTGCACTTGCAGCCCAGAAGGCCAATAACCGTATCCTGGGCTGCATCAAGAGAAGCGTGTCCAGCAGGTCGAGGGAGGGGATTCTGCCCCTCTACTCCGCTCTTGTAAGGCCCCACCTGGAATACTGCGTCCAGTTCTGGAGCCCCCAACATAAGAAAGACATGGACCAGTTAGAACAAGTCCAGAGAAGGGCCACCAGGATGATCCGAGGGCTGGAGCAGCTCTACTGTGAAGACAGGCTGAAAGAGTTGGGGCTGTTCAGCCTGGAGAAGAGAAGGCTCCAGGGAGATCTTATAGTGGCCTCCCAGTACCTGAAGGGGCTACAAGAAAGCTGGAGAGGGACTTTTCATAAGGGCAGCTAATGAAAAAACAAGGGGAAATGGGTTTAAGCTGAAAGAGGGGAGGTTTAGATGAGATATTAGGAAGAAGTTCTTCACTGTGAGGGTGGTCAGACACTGGAACAGGTTGCCCAAGGAAGCTGTGGCTGGTCCTCCCCGGAAGTGTTGCAAGGCCAGGCTGGATGAGGCTTTGAGCAACCTGGTCTAGTGGAAGGTGTCCCTGCTGATGGCAGGGGGGTTGGAACTGGATGATCTTTAAGGTCCCTTCCAACCCAAACCATTCTATGATTCTATGATTCTATGATTCATTAACTAGTGGTTAAACCGTGTCAAATACAATGCAGACTCTGTTTCTGGAGTTGCAACTACCTTGCTTCATGAGCTTAATTAACCTCTCTGTATCTCAGCTTGCTTATATCTGATTTTCAGATAATAATATTTACTTATCTTACAGGAGTGTTTTTGGGTTTAACCTGCTTGTAGGTGTGCAGCAAAAGATTAACACTAGTGTATGACACTGTCATGTCAGCACCCTTCCACATCTACCTGTGAATCCAAGCATAGCTTTTGCTCATACACCTGCATGCTCCAGAAAGCTATGGGATTCCTAGGAGATATAATAGAATAATCAGATGGTTTGGGTTGGAAGGGACCTTTAAAGTCAGCTTGTCCAACCTCCCTGCATTGTACAGGGACATCTTCATCCAGGTCAGGTTGCTTAGAACCCCATCCAGCCTGACCTTGAATGTTTCCAGGGATGGGGCTTCTACCACCTCTGTGGGCAACCTCTACCAGTCTTTCACCACCCTCACTGTAAAAACTTTCTTCCTTATATCTAGTCTGAATCTCCCCTCTTTTAGTTTAAAGCCATCACCCCTTGTCCTATCGCTACAGGCCCTACTAAAAAGTTTGTCCTCACCTTTGAAAGACCATAATAAGGTCTCCCTGGAGCCTTCTCTTCTCGAGGCTAAACAGCCCCAACTCTCTCAGCCTTTTTTTATAGCAGAGGTGTTCTATCTCTCTGATCATTTTTGTGGCCTCCTCTGGACCCTCTCCGATAGGTCCTTGTCTTTGTTGTGCTGAGGACTCCAGAACTGGACACAGCACTGCAAGTGGGGTCTCAGCAGAGCACAGTAGAGGGGGAAAATCATCTTCCTCAACCTGCTGTCCATGCTGCTTTTGATGCAGCCCAGGATATGATTGGCCTTCTGGGCTGCAAGTGCACGTTGCCTGCTCATGTCCACATTTTCATTCACCAGTACCCTCAATCTTCTCCACAGGGCTGCTCTCAATCCCTTCATCCCCCAGCCTGTACTGATACTGGGGATTACCCTGACCCAGGTGCAGGACCTTGCACTTGGCCTTGTTGAACCTCATGAGGTTCACACAGGCCAACTTCTCAAGTTTGCTGGGGTTTCTCTGGATGGCATCCCATCCCTCAACCATGTAAAGATACACAAAGAGCTGATTAGAATAAAGAAAATGCAGAGTTTAAAATCATCAAGTCAAGAAGACTCTCAATTGAAACCAGTGCCTGCACTTCTCTAAACACATACAGAGCCCATGGTCCCTGAAACTCTGCACTGGAGGTGGATGAGCATATCTCAGGACTTCCAAGTGGCACCTCTTCAGCCTGGTAATTAGACAGTGTGAGACAATCTGTTGGGAGGTTAAGGGATTTGGAGACTGTTATCAGCATGGATACAACTGTTGTAGGGCTGCTCACATCAGATGAAGATGCCTCCGCCCCAAAGACTATCCCAATTGGCCAGGTAGGACAGGGAAGGGATTTGGCACAGGTTTCTCAGGCTGGAAGTAAACATTTGACTCGGAAATTTTCCTTTTATTTATGATAACAAACTCCTTTGAAATGCAGAGAGGTCTTGTGCTAGTTTGCCTTTGAACACGTACCCTAGAAATTGTATTTTATTTTTTTTCAAATCCATCTTGTGAGATCTTGAAGCAGATTTATACAACTTGTGTCTTTTTATTTTTTTTCTCTGTAGTTAATGGAAAACCCTCAACACAATAGGCTTTGATTACCCACCAAAGAATAAAAGGAGTTCAACAAAATGCTGTTTGGATGTTCCTATTAACTCTTATTTCTTTGGTGACTTGCCAGCACTGCAAGGTAATTGCATAGGGTGTGCAGAAAAGAGGAAACATTGCAGGTGATGCTTAAAGACTCAGATAAGATCGACTGAAACTATAAACAAGTGAGGTATGTTGTCACCCCCCCAAAAAAAACCCTAACCCTCCAAACTAAAGGAGTGCACAAGATTTAAGCAGGGTGTTGGCATCTATTCTTCCATCCAAAATCTTATAATCTAATGAAGGTCACATTTCAGATGTTCATGTGAAACCAATCATCTACCACACATTGTTTAAGGCCACTTAATACCAGAAACCCGAAACCACACCCCTTCCCATGTTTAGTTTGTTGGGTTTTTTGTTTGGTTTTTGTTTGGTTTTGTTTTGTTTTCTCTAAGAACAAAGCAAACACAATCTGTGTATTTCCCCTTTCTTAAGAGGATTATAAAATTCTCTGCTGAACGTGAGAAATATCAAACCAAGAATATACCAAATTGCCTTTCCCTAGATAATTTTGGGCTGGAAATAACTACTAAATTTTCATAATCAACATAATGACTCTATTATGGAGGCCATGTAAAAACAATGGGTCCGAATTCTTGACGGTGTGGATCACTTGGAGTGGTTGGTTGTAAGTGAGGCAGGACTTGCTAAATTGATGAGACTGTCACTGGAGTTTTTGCTTTGGAGAGATGAGGACTGGGTTGTTTATGTTCTAGCAGCTAGAACAAGTCCAGAGGAGGCCACCAGGATGATCTGAGGGCTGGAGCACCTCTCCTGTGAAGACAGGCTGAGAGAGTTGGGGCTGTTCAGCCTGGAGAAGAGAAGGCTCCAGGGAGATCTTATAGTGGCCTCCCAGTACCTGAAGGAGCTACAAGAAAACTGGGGAAGGACTTTTCATAAGGGCAGTTAATGACAAAACAAGGGGAAATGGGTTTAAACTGAAAGAGGGAAGGTTTAGATGAGATATTAGGAAGAAGTTCTTCACTGTGAGGGTGGTGAGACACTGGAAAAGGTTGCCCAAGGAAGTTGTGGATGCCCCCTCCCTGGAAGTGTTGAAGGCCAGGCTGGATGAGGCTTTGAGCAACCTGGTCTAGTGGAAGGTGTCCCTGCTGATGGCAGGGGGGTTGGAACTGGATGCCCTTTAAGGTCCCTTCCAATCCAAACCATTCTATGATTCTATGTGGGAGTAAGAGAAGAATGTTTGCTTTTAACATTTAAAGAACTTGAGTGATACTAACTCTGAATAAAGTTCCTCCGATGGGGTGATAGATAACAAAAGTGATGGGAACATCTCCAAGAACATCTTTGTTTCATCCTTCTCTCTTTTGTTTCCTTATTGAAAGTGTGTGTTGGGGGGCACCTGGCATAACTGCAGAGAAGATCTTCCTTACCAGTTTTTGCAATTCCACAATCTTGCCCATCAGACATTGTAGGAGGATTTACTAGCTCGGGGCTGGCCTGAGGCACAGGAAAAGCGGGCAGGTGCCTGGGGCAGCAGGGTTTGGGGGTGGGAAAGCCAAAGGGTTTGGCAAGCAAAGAAGTAGTGGTTCCAACTGCTCCCTACTTGGAGAGGGTTGGCTCAGAGCACAGGGGCTTCTCCAGGCACCATCCTCCCTCCCTAAGCCTGAGAGACTCGCTTGGCCCAGACTTTCATGGTCTGCTCTTGTTTTCCCAGTGTTCCCACCATCTGTGTCTGTAGATGACAGGGAGTGGAGAGGGGAAGAGAGCCTGCTCCCACCCACAACCCCCTGAAACCCTGCTCACAGCTTGGGGAGAAGTTTTACAATTCCAAAATCCCAACCATGATGTTTCCAGTAAGGGGTTATAAATCAACTTTCCACTTCTCCTCCTGGTGATAAACTATGGTTCCTGCTGTGGGTAAAAACACAGAGGAGAAAAGTACGTGGGGTTTAATGTCTTGCTGTTCACAGCTACAGATGCTTTTTTTTTTTCCCCCAAGGTTCATGGAAATCACCCAGGTCTCTCTAACCACTACAGAACAAAAAAAAAGAAAAAAAAGAAGAAGAAGAAATATCAACAAGCTGCAGGGCAAGGCATGGACACTAGGGTTATTTAATACCCCTGGGTTTATACATCATGACTAGACACAAAGCACCCAGCTTAAATAACCTCAGCTATTGTCCACCATGCAAACTCTCATTTTCTTCTCCAAGGAACATGAAAAGAGATGACGGATATGGCAGGAGGTGGGGCCTGCTTTAGAGCTCATTCAATTAACTTATAGCTTAATTAGACTTGTTTTTCCAGTAGAATTGGATCTTGAGTCGGAATCGGTACATGGCAAGCCAGCAGGAGTGGTGCCATTAAAGCTGACAGTGAAGAGTGGTGGCAACCCAGTGACCAGGCAACTGAGGGTCCATGCAAGATGAAGGTGTTTCTATCTCTTCTGTTGGTTGCTGTCACTTACATGGAGTTGGGTAAGTTCCTGCTCTGATTTATCCAAACTCCTGCAGGAGATGCAGAATGGTGGGATGGGATGCATCCTGTTGTCTCTGAAGTCCATACCTCACACTTTGATCAGTTTTCAGCAAAAAAAAAATCTGCCTGTGGAATATTTCCAGCTTGTCAGATGTTCAGGACCATTATGGTCTCATTGGGATTGTTAGTTCAGGCTCTTTAGGAAGTATTATAAGATAAAGTGTGATTATTCCATGTCACTTCTTTAATGCAAATTCCAGCTCTCATATTTTATGTGTTCTTAATCTCACTCTTCCTCTTCTTCTTCTTCTTCTTCTTCTTCTTCTTCTTCTTCTTCTTCTTCTTCTTCTTCTTTTCTTCTTCTTCTTCTTCTTCTTCTTTTCTTCTTCTTCTTCTTCTTCTTCTTCTTAATAATTCTCTTCCTCTTTCAATACTTAACCCTGAAAGGCAGTTAGCCAGTTTGATGCAGTGTAGCGGCTCTCTCTAATTATATGTTGCATGTATGGTTTATTAAACTTCAGCCAGGTTTATTAAATTTGCAGTGGGAAGGATGGTCTGGGATGTTTAGCTGGTGGCCGAGGTCCTGCAGAGCTGATGTTTCCAGTTCTGTTTAGTAACACACTATGGTTTGCATGAAGTCAAAAACAATTTCAGCAGGCCACCTTGGAAAACAAACAAGTGTGAAGTGTTTTGGGGATTTTGCCCATTTTTGGGAGGATTTGAGAGTTTATCACCACAGGGAATGATCTCCACCATCCTCCCTCCCTTCTTTCTGTCCCCATTATCTGGGGATTATCTATCTGCCAGCTCCTTGGAGGTGGTAGGCTTGAAGGACACAGTCAAGGTGGGAAGCCAACAGCAGCCTGATATTGGGGGTGACCCATCTGGATGGAACAAGCCCCATGAGTCCAATCTGTACAGGGATGCCATGCAAACCTTACCCCTCCATTTCCATCAGCAGGATTCAGGTGCTTCTCCTCCATCACCAACTCCACAAAGCCAAACATGGAGGAGTGTTTCGGATATGAGTGTTTTAATTCCATAGGAAGTAAGGAATCCCTTCATTGCAGTCAGTCCTACATCGATGGTGATGTCATAACCTCTAATGGTAGAAGGTGACTGCATAGTGGAAAGGACACCCTGGCATAGACTCCCCATTCCTTGATGCTGCCACCAGAACAAATTCTTGCACAAAAACTTGGTTTATACTGGTAATCCCAGACTCAGAGTTGATGTTAGCCTGGATGACCAAGGTAAGCCCTTAGGCAAGGTCGGTGCAGGAGCTGATAATTGGGATATTTGCATGTTCTGCACAACTCTTCCAGATCCAGGGAGTGTAGAGACTGGTTTTATCGCTGTCTGCCTGGGACATGGAGCTATGTTAGGATTTTTCCCTTTGTATTTGTTTCCTTCATATGTAAGGACTTGTTCCTTCCTCCATCTTTGGGTCTGCAGAGTGGATTCAACAGGGGAAGGATGAGTGGGTGGAAAAAGAACGGGGTTTTGGAACATTCTCTGGGAGAATACAGGTACCGTTTGGAGAGGCAGACCCAGAGCTGGAACAACAGCCCTCTCTTTTGTGTAATGCACTGACTGTCCTGTTGTCTCTAAGACATGTGTCCTGGCTCTGGTCACTGGTAGTTCAAAGCCTCAGAGTGGAGCTTCATGTACTCACCACAGCTGCTGCTGTAGAGATCAATCATCACTGGTCTCCAGAGCAAGAGATACTTCCTTTCATAATTATACCCAGTTTATTCTGGAGATTCATGTCTACTTGTCAATGGAGAGACAGCAGATTAGAGAGGAACATAATTAGTTAATACAGGATGGCTTGGAGAGAAGGGTTCTCTATGGTCAGATGTTCTTAAGAGATGAATAAGAATCTGAAGTGCAGAATGTAGCAGGAAAGCAATGGGATGGAATACAAATTTGGTCTAGGATTGACTCATCAACCTAATTTTGTCATCCTGCTTAATGAGACTTTGTCAAGTGTTGGGCAGATGGGGAGCAGAAGCTCCTGCTGTGACCCAGTGCTGCCACATTTCTCCATTCTTGTTCTTCCCCATTTCCCTGTCCCTTCCTTGTCCATTGTTCCTGCCCACAGCAGGGCAGTCAGACTAAATGATCTTTAAAGGTCCTTTCCAACTCAAATCATTTTATGATTCTATGATTCAGGTGGGCAGAGTCAGGATGGACACTTTGATTTGGTGGGCAAACTTTGGCAAATGTCCTCTGCACACTCTCTTTGCAAATCTGGGATAAAACCATGAAGCATCTGCATTTCCTCCAAGCTTTCTTCTGGGCATGAGTGGAATCTGTGTAATTTTGGCATTTCCTGGAAAGACAGTCAGAGTTGAAGGGTGGAAGATCTGCCAGTATCGAAGTGAAGCTCGTAAAATCTCTTCTAAGATATTCCAAGATTTTCTGCTTTTTTATCTCCTCTTTGGTTTTCAGCACTCTAAAAAGAATGTGCTGTAACTATATTGAAATATTTTAGCATTTTATATTTAGATCTTCTTTTAAATAAGACTTCTAATATGTCTCTAGTCCTTTTAAGAGTATAAATTCATTTTTTAAGGTACTGCATATCTGCCTTTCTGTGTAAGTTCATAGGCTCTTAAAACAAAAAGGGACCATTAGGGAAGAAAGGCTGAAAGAGTTGGGGCTGTTCAGCCTGGAGAAGAGAAGGCTCCGGGGAGATCTTATAGCGGCCTCCCAGTACCTGAAGGGGCTACAAGAAAGCTGGGGAAGGACTTTTCATAAGGGCAGTTAATGACAAAACAAGGGGAAATGGGTTTAAGCTGAAAGAGGGGAGGTTTAGATGAGATATTAGGAAGAAGTTCTTCACTGTGAGGGTGGTCAGACACTGGAACAGGTTGCCCAAGGAAGTTGTGGATGCCCCCTCCCTGGAAGTGTTGAAGGCCAGGCTGGATGAGGCTTTGAGCAACCTGGTCTAGTGGAAGGTGTCCCTGCTGATGGCAGGGGGGTTGGAACTAGATGATCTTTAAGGTCCCTTCCAACCCAAACCATTCTATGATTCTATGATTACAGTTTTGTTATCTTCACACATATCTACCCTTTACAAATAGACCAAATAGATATTCCAAAACTTACTTAAAACAGGGTTTTTAGACCACAGGTCTTTAAGTCTTCAAGTCATGGTGTTTCCTCCCTGTTCTCTGAGATGACAGCTGACTATTGCTGCTGAAGAACTGCCTCATTTACTGCAAAAGTAAAATTGTTTCATTCCAGCTTTTGGTTATTTTATTACATTAAACACTCCCTGATCCATTATTTTTTCCATCTCAAAAAAACCCTAAAACCAACCCCAAAACCAAACAACTCATAGATATAGCTGCTATTTAATATATTTAGCTGTGTTTGAACCTGTTAGTCTCAGTATGGTTAATGAAAATATTGGGTTTGCACATGTTGGGGACGGTGCTCTCTTAATTTGATGCATTCTTTTTGCTTGTGTGTGTTTTGGGGTGGGTTTTTTTGTTTGTTTGTTTGTTTTTTTGTGTTTTTTTTTACAAAGAAGAAGGTTGCCCAAGGAAGTTGTGGATGCCCCCTCCCTGGAAGTGTTGAAGGCCAGGCTGGATGAGGCTTTTAGCAACCTGATCTAGTGGAAGATGTCCCTGCTGATGGCAGGGGGGTTGGAACTGGATGATCTTTAAGGTCCCTTCCAATCCAGACCATTCTATGATTCTGTGATAGACCCTGTGACTTTAATGTGTGACTAGTATCATGAAATCTGAGACTAATGATGAGGATTCCTCCCTAAAGATGTATTTGACAACTGTCAGACATAGAATTTATGCAAACAAAACATTAGTTGACAATCAGCAAACCAGAATAATAAAATGAGCTTTGAATAAAAACAAAGTAATTGCTGGGTTTGTTTAGAAAAAAAGCTCTTTCTGGCTTACTAGTTAAGGTGAAATTGCATTATCTGTTTTCATCAGGTGGCTTGTTTGCCTGAGCCTGCTGCTCTAACACATCATTTTAGGTGTGCTGAGATGAGCTGAATTGTTTTTCAGTGAGATTTAAAGGCATTTCACCAGGGTTGTCACACAGATAGGGTGAGAACTTTTTTCTAGGTAGACCAAGGAGTGGCTGCTGGTCTGTGATGGTACCATAGTGTATTGCTATGCTGGTGAGGCACATAAAATCAGATGTCTAGCTGGGAGGTAGAAAGAGGACCTAGATCAGGTGTTGGGTTCGTTGGGAAGACCTGCAAAGAGCAAAGTGCCCTGAAAATCTTGCCCCAAAATGGCTTCCTTAGTGATAGGAAATACCAGATGCTATTTTGGCTTGATATCTGCAGCTTGGAGTGGTCTAGAAATACTGTATCACAACAATCTGGGCTCTTCAGTGACACTCTCTAAAACCTCTTAATCTCAAAAGACTTTAGGCACTGAAGGACTTGGGCTGTGGATATTCTGCATGTCTGGGAGCTAATTGGCACTTGCAAGACCTTTGCACCTCAAAAGGGAGGTGATGAAGAGCATCTATGAACTGGTGAGTGATGAGGCAGTGTGATAGCTCACAGCTTGGACTGGATTTGGAGACTTGGATACCAAAATCTGTTTCTATGATCTCTGTCAAGAGCAGTACATGTCCCTGTGCATTCTACTATTTTGGCCACTTTCATCTTTTAAAAATAACTTCTTACACATTCTTTTCATGAAAATAGTGTCTCAGCACAGGGGAAGGGTTGTGCTTAATTTGTTCTCTTGGTTCAGTAAATTTGATGGAGACAGTTCCTTCTCTCTGAGACACTGTCTTGTCTGAGTGCTTCCAGTCTTTGGAAAGAGCTGATGGAGTGGACAGCACCAGATGAAATTCTCCCTGCTGCAACTCACATTCAAGTCGGACTTTTCTGTGTATCCAGATCCTTCACCAAAGGGAAGTCATGCTTGGCCAACTTGATAAACTTCTGTGATGAAGTGACTGGCCAGGTAGATGAGACACCAGTCAATATTGTCTGCCTGAGCTTCAGGAAGACCATTGACACTGTCTCCCATAAGATCCTCATAGACAAGCTCTTGAGGTGTGGGCTGGATGAGCAGACAGTGAGGTGGATCAAAAACCAGCTGAATGGCCAGGCCAAGTGGGTGGTGACCAGTGGCATAAAGTCTACTTGAAGGCCAGTAACTTGAAGTGTACCCCAAAGGTCAATACTGGGTCCAGTCCTGTTTAACATCATCATTAATGATCTGGATGATAGGACAGAGCTCACCCTCAGCAAGTTTGTGGATGACACAAAACTGGGAGGAGTGGCTGATACACCAGAGGCTTATGCTGCTATGCAGAGAGATGACAAGTTGGAGAAATGGGCTGACAGGATCCTCATGACAATCAACAAGGGGAAGAGCAAAGTCCTGCCCCTAGAGAAGAACAAACCCATGCATCATTATATGCTGAGGGCCATCCAGTTGGAAAGCAGATAAGCTGAAAAGAGGATCTGGGGGTACAGGTGGACACCAAGTTGAACATGAGCCAGCAATGTGCCCTCGTGGCAAAGAAGGCTTAATGTTATCCTGGGTTGTGTTAGATGAAGTATTGCCTGCAGGTTGAAATAGGTGATCCTTCCCCTCTGCTCAACACTGGTGAGGACACACATGGAGTCCTGTGTCCATTTCTGGGCTCCCCAGTACAAGAGACATGAATATACTGAAGTGAGTCCAATATAAGGCCACAAGGATGATTATCTCTCCTCTGAGGAAAAGTTGAGAGAGCTGTGACTGTTCAGTCTGGAGAAGAGAAAGTTTAAGGTGGGATCTTACTAGTGTCTATAAATGCCTGAAGGGAGGGTACAAAGAGGACAGAGAAAGGCTTTTTTCAGTGGTGCCCAGTGCCCTGACCAGAGGCAACAGGCACAAAATGTTCCTCTCAACACCAGGAAACACTTTTTTACTGGGAAGGTGACTGAGCACTGGCACAGGTTGCCCTGAGAGGCTGGGAAGTCTCCATCCTTGGAGATATTAAAACCCCATCTGGATGCAGTCCTGGGCAATTGGCTTTAAGTGGTCCTGCCTGCACAGGGGGATTGGACTAGATGACCTCCAGAAGTCCCTTCCAGCTGCCACCATTCTGTGATTCTATGTATTTGTGGGTCTGTGATCTTTTTCTGATGCTCTATGAATGAAAAGGCAAGGAGAAAAGCAGATGCAAAGTAAGGACAGAGTTGAGGTAAACCAGCTGCAAATGTGATTGCTGTCCTGTGGGAATAACAGATTAAAGGAACCTGGGGATGTGGTTGGCTGGCAAGTAGAACAGTTAGATGTTTGTCATAAACATGAGAAGCAGGGCCTATTGACTAATTGTGATAATTATTAAAATAAAAACATCTTGCTAATTACACAGTTGAAGTATGAGACTTTTCCTGGGTCCCTGCATGTCTTAGCTGGCTGCTGGCACCTGGGGCAAGGTCTTCAAAGAATTCAAGCACTGAGATGTCACATCTTGCAAAATCTGTCTGCTGGCATCCAGCCACTGCACAACATAGTCAGCCCTATCTTAGGCAACCTGATTACCCTCACAGTGATAAAGCAGAAGCAGGTGGGCCAAGCAGCTGCTCCTCATTATTTTCATGAATTTACTCCTGCTTGTTATTTATTTATTTATTTTTTAAAATCATACTCATCATTTTTGGAGTTGGGATGTCCCAGCACTTTCAACCCATATTTACTGCATGATCCAAAAACTAAGTAAAATTACCCTTAAACTCTCTTGTGGACTACTTAAGAGCTAGCTACACAAAACATCATCCTTCCAAACTCCCAATAACAAAGCAAGAGCAAAAGAATCATCTTTGTTTCCCAAGCATTCAGCAATCTGGTGTTGATAGGACTTTTGTGGGGTCTTTTGTGTGTGTGACTCTGTCTTGCTTGACTTGTTACAATGAGTCTGAAGCCACATCTGAGGTTGTGCTTTGACCACCAGGCTATTGTATTTCTCATTCCCATTGTAACAAATACCTTTTACTATGCCATCCCTGTTCTCAGTATGAGTATTTTGGAAGGATATCCTTCCCAGAGGTACCTGGAGGTGCATAGATAGAATCTAGTGGTCCACACTAAGGCCAACCTCATGTTTTTCCTCCTTGCAGTGCAAACCTTGCAATGTTACACTTGCCTTGAACCTACTGCTGTTGATAAGTGCCTGAGGATCCAGAACTGCACAGAGAATGAAACCATGTGCAAGACTACTATGTATTCCCTGGAGGATGGTAAGAGCAAGTACTTCTTTATCGATATTTTTAACATGAGTCAGTGTCTCTACAGTGAAGACTGCTGGTGTAGGGAGCAGTATCTTTTCTCACTTAAATATGTAAGCCTGGAAGAGAGCTCTCACGGGGCAGAGAGCAGTCTCCTGCTGTTGTGGAAAGCAATCTTCATGTGAGTGAATGCTTAGTGAATGTAAGCTCATAGTTAATTCTCAGTGTTGAGCATGGTTAGAAAAAAACCATGTTGACTTGAGCTTGAGACATGGAGCTAACGAGTCACAGAATCACAGAATTCACAGAAGTGCCTGGATTGGAAAAGCCCTTTAAGATCATCAAGTCCAATCATTAACCTCACACTGACAAGTCCCTGACTAACCCATGTCCCTCAGCACTATGTCTACATGACTCCAATCCCTCCAGGGATGGGGACTCCACCACCACCCTGGGCAACCCCTTCCAATGCCTGAGAACCTTTTCAGCAAAGAAATTCTTCCTCACATCCCATCTCAACTGTCCTTGGTGCAACTTGAGGCCATTTCTTCTTGTCCTGTCACTTGTTCCTTGGTTGAACAGACTGACCCTCACCTCTCTACACCCTCTTTCAGGGAGTTGCAGAGAGTGAGATGGTCTCCCCTCAGCCTCCTTTTCTCCAGGATAGACAACCCCAGCTCTCTCAGCCACTGCTCATCAGACATGTGACCCTAGATTTGCATGACTCACACAATTGGTGTGGGTTAAACAGTGCTCTCCTGATCCAAAAACTGTTTATGAAAGCTGATCGGAGTAGAGAAGCCAGTAGAGATAAGCCAACCTCAGTAAGGTGAGGACACCAACTTCTGGTCATCTGGAGGCAAAACATAAATGCCCTTGAGTTCTCTGGAGCTCTCAGACTTTGGTGGTGAAGGCAGCTAATATTTCACTAGACACAAGGAGAGTTCTCTTCCATTCCTCCCATTCCTAACTGTTCCTTCTTTCTTTCTTTCTCTGTTGTAGTTTATCCCTTCGTGGGAGTCTCAACGGTGACCAAGATGTGCTCGTCCATCTGTGTCCCATCCGATGTGGACGGGATTGGCATGACACGCCCCGTCTCCTGCTGTTACTCTGACTTGTGCAACAGTGATGGTGCAGCTAGTCTGAGGATCAGCTTTGTGCTGATTGGGATACTAGCAAGTTCCCTTTGTGCCTTCTTCTGGACTAGACTGTGAGGAACTGATGGGGAGGTCTTTGAGGCTGAAGAACTCAATGAAGAAGATAATAAACCCCTGCCAGCCCAGCTTTCTGTTTGGATGCCTCATGAACAACCCTCAACAGCTCCCAGAAATTGCTTTTTTAGTACCCATCCTTTTCCCACAACCAAGAGAGAAGCAAAAAGCAGGAAGTCCTGACAGAAATTTTTGAACCGACTCTTCAATAACTCCCACAAAATTAACTATGGAGTTTCTTTGCTGTGCTGGTCTGGTTGGTTTTGAACTAAAAAAGTCTGCTGTATGAAGTACATTTAAAGCAAAAATCCTTGTGCTAAGAGCCTTCCCTACCTCCTAAGAACATTTTTTCCCCAGGTGTTAGCCAGCAGAATAGCTGAATTGGCCAGTCTTCTCAGATTAAATTCAGTTATGTGGCAGGTCCTCTCCACCTCACAGTTTTCTGCTGTCTCTTTGTTCTGTCTAGATCTCCTTCTTTGTACCCAAGAAATTAAGGAGACATTTCTGTGACCAAAATGAGATTAAACTACCCATGCCAATGATCTGATCCAAGGAGGCTAAAATCTCCTGTTTGCTGTATCCTTCTGAGCAGAATAAAAATAATGTTGTGATAAAACTGTAGTGATCACTAAAGTTATTTATAGTGCACCTGTCTGAAAAATCTTCTC
>NW_010311301.1:0-27389 GCF_000700745.2 Antrostomus carolinensis | reverse complement strand
CTAACAAAGATGTTGAAGAGTACCGGTCCCAGCACCGACCCCTGAGGGACATAATGAAAGACAACAACTTGCATGCTGCATTTAGGCAAAATGAATAGTCAGCACAAGGTCTGATTGGATTGAAGCCACTTTCCTTACATCAGTGCCCACATTTAAGGCTACGGTACAAGGTAACTGTCTGTGCACATTGCCTTTGTGGTATAATTCTTAAAAAAAGCTTTCTGTTAATGAAAATTTGCAAGCTTCTGATTCAGCATTTCACTTTCCCCTTAAAAAGTCAGTTATATTAATATATTAATGATAGAAAATAAAAATTAGTGGAAAGGTCTTCGTGAACACTGAGAAATAAAGAACTAGACAGTCCATTTGTTACTGTGTATGTACTTCTTGACAAAGACATATGTGCTCAAGGGCTTGAGCACATGATGCAACACAGATACAGTGAATATATGTAACAGAAGTACCCAAACTTTATTCAGGAGATGTTGTCTCTAATGTAAAACTCTATTAATTCAGTAAATGAATACAGTGGGTTGTACCCGCTTCATTGAACAGGAGGCAAAATTACAGAAAAAAGTCATTGTGAAACTGGGTCAATGGAGCCTTATGAAGCTTAAAAACGAACAATAGAGTTGAATTAAAGAGCCTTAGTACTTAGTTTCAAATTCTGTTGTTTGCATCTTAATTTCAAATTGAGGTTCTGATTTCTGACTACCTGACAACAGGAATAAAGATATGCAAAGATATCTTGAAGAGAAAGATTTCTGAAATAACTTAGAGGTCCCTGGAAACCAGGGAGGGCATGATTAAAAAAAAATACTATCTTGAGGCAACTGAGATTTTAATGGTGTTTTTAACTTTAGAAGCTGTTAATAGTAATGGTCTAAGTGCTGGAATGGGAGAATGTTTCAGCAGTGGAGGTAATTAGGATGAGAATTGCAGAAACGGTAAAGCCGATGAGTTACCTGCTGCTGCTTTCTCTGCAGTCAGATTTTGTGCCAGAGTGTAGCTGCAGGTCTGTCTGGCACACAGGTCTCATTTTACCAATTCTGCTCTTCATAGATATTTGGGAAACAAGATACAGGTGGATAAAAGCTAGGTAAGAGAAAAGGCTTCCAGTATAAGGAAAGGAGGTGTTTCACTAGAGGAAAACGGCTGTTTCTGCCGTGAGTCAGAGTGCTCTGCGGGACCAGAGTTGGAGGTCCTGACCAGAGTCGGGGTCGGGCACCTCTGCCTTCTCCTACCCAGCAGCACCCTGATGGTGCCCAGGGCTGCCCTGCTTCTGGTCGGCTCTGTAGCACAGGCACTGAAATTTCTGTGGCGTATCTGTGTCAGATGTAGCTCTGAGGTGAGGGTGTCTGCTCAGGTCTCTGTGTGTAGATGGGTCAGGAGCTGCTTACTAGGTTTGCTATTGGGTGGGATCTATACTGGATAACTCCAGAGGGGCAGGATTTGAACAAAACAGTTTTGTCACAAGAAAATAATTGCAAACTTAGGAGCGGGTAAAAAAAAAAAAAAAGGAATTGGACTGAAAATTAAGTAGAAGAGTGAGGTTCTGAAACAATATTTTAATAAGGGAGGGAACAAAAGCTCCAGCTTTCAGGGTGGTGCCTAAGATAATAAGAAACTGGACTTCATCTTATATTGGCTCCCTTTTAGCCCTGTAACCTTCACAACCTATCTGTGACGGGCGTTGGGCACAATGGATCCTAGAGTGACCAAGCTGATAAAGTAAGTCATCAGTATTTCAGTGCTTCCACGGTGACTGGAGAGCAGGGTTTTGTGCCAGAGGGCAGCTGAGCTGCGGGAGTGCAGTGACTCTTCTCTGTGCTCCTGCCCACTGGTCATCCTGGAGGCACCCAGAAGTGGTCTGTGAAAGGACAGACAGTTTTTACTTGAGAATTTGTCTGTGCCAGGAGGAGCAACCCTAACCCCAAAAGTGAGAGGCCTTTCAAAAATAATCCTTATTTAAAACACTTCTGATTGAAACAATAGATTATGATTTTGTAAAACAATCATATTTTGTTTGCTTAAATGCTTATTATTTTACATTATTTGCTGTCTCTTGCACCAACCTGCCAGACAAGATGCTCGGTGCGTTGTAGGTTTCATTATTTCTTCTTGAAAAGATGGTGATGCTTAGAGACGTGGTTTAGTGGTGGACTTGTTAGTGTTGGGTTAATGGTTGAACTCAATGATCTTAAAGGTCTTTTCCAATCTAAATGATTCTAGGATGAAATGCTGGTTTATAGGGAGGTAGATGTTGGAGTCATTGGAACTGCCATCTGAAGAGTTTGTGGCTGCAGAACTAAGGCTGAATGTCTGTGAAATAAAGAGCTGCTTCTGGGATTTTTCTGCCTTAGAGAAGAAGATTGTAGGGCATGCCTGGTTTGTTTTCTACTGACAAAGCTATGCTTTAGCTTCTTATATTTTGCTGTTGTCCTGGACAACAATACCCATTTTTCACTTTAATGAGCACTAAAACTCCTGCTGGTTTTGTTTAAAAGAAAGAAAATCTTGAAAATACATTTCATGTAAGAAGTGTAGATCCAGTATGAGTAATTTTGTGTTTACAAACTTTTATATTTCAGTGTGGATAGGTAAACAATTTATGCATTTAACTGTTCTGTATTTTAATACAAATTTTCTTCTTCAGTTTTCTTAAATTCTTTATTTTTTCTTTTCTTTTTTCTTTTTTCTTTTTTTTTTTTTTTCCCTCCGTACTAGTTGGAAGATGTGTCCAGTAACTTTCTAAACTTGTTGTTTGGACTTTCTGCTTCTAGTTCCACTATACATCCAGATGCTTATAGCTGTGTTATGATAATCTGATCATCAGGCTTCCAAGGGAAAAGAATCTTACAGAAATGTGTTATATGGCAACTAATGAGTGAGAAACTTCAGGGGATTGAGTTGCTTTTACAATTCCAGGTAATTACAATGAATTAATTAATTACAATTAATTAGACACATAATTAGATTCTTGGGCATGACAGTAATATGGCTATTTGTAAAACAAACACACAGAACAGTCTTTTCTCAGAATCCATTTTAGATTCTGGAAATTATTTAGATGCTGTTATTAAAATTACATCCAGGCTTGATTTCTAGCTGTAATCTCTAGTGTTCTCAAAGTATTAGAGGCTTATTGAGACACTGCGATCTCCCACACTATAAGATTAGAAAGCCATCATGCTCATGTATTATCTGTTTAAGGCCACAGATGCTCAAAGTTAGCTGAATATTTCCTTTTTTCTAGAAATTCTTTGATGAAGTTAGATAATAAACTCCAGAGATACAGGGCGGATCTGTTGGTACCACCAATAATACATTTTAGCTGGCTAGAATACTCATAATGGAGTAATGTGTTAGGTTTTTAATTGTCAAAGAACTAAGGCTAAAGTATTCAAACTGAGGTGATTAGATTTCAAATCTGCTATATGTAGGCATCAACTGAACAGAGCTCAGTTACAGAGCTCAACACAAAGGTGTTGAATTTGGTATGTCTTACTGAGTTCACTGATTTTAAGATTTTAAAAGAGGGGAGTCATTCCTTAGTTGAGATTTTATTAAATCTTCCAGAATATCAGAAAATAAAAATATCAGATAAGTGGAAAAAGAGAGACCTTTGGATGGACTGATTTGGATGAAAACAGGTGAGAAGTCTCAAAAAACCTTTTCCTGTTCAATGTCTGATTTCTATTAGTGTCTTCTTAAATTAAATTAGAAAGCAGTCAGTGTTTTCATAAACGTGTCTCCTGAGACTACAGTATTTACAACACTCAATACCTATCTGTGAGGAACTTTCATGTTATTGCACTGTGGTATGGAATTCCATAGTGCCTTTGCAAATCTGAAGCTGATTCTTAACAGAATAATTCTGCAGTTTCTAATTACAATATCAATAGTATTTAATGTCTGCTGCTACTGCTAAGTAGTTACACCAAAGTAATAACTAAATACAAAATGAGAGTTTCAACATACTGAATTTACCTATTGATCCTATTAACAGGATAGAAAAAAAAATTGAAATATAGTGTTGGCTAAGTAACTTTTTGAACATATGCCTATCTTGCACTATTAATGAGTATCTGATGGTCTGTTAATAGTAGATTACTGGCTTATTAACAGCAACCTTTTTTGGTCTTGATTTTTTTTCTTTGTGATAGAATCATAGAACCGTAGAATGGTTTGGGTTGGAAGGGACCTTTAAAGATCGTCTAATCCACCCCAGTTGCCATGGGTAGGGACAGCTTTCACTAGATCAGGTTGCTCAAAGCCCTGTCCAACTTGACCTTGAACATTTCCCATTATGGGGCATCCACAACTTCTCTGGGCAACCTGTTGCAGTGTCCCACCGCCCTCACTGCAAAATAATTATTCCTTATCCAGTCTAAACCTACCACCCTTCATCCACCCTTATGTCCAGTCTAACCCTACCACCCTTCACCACATGGGTTTTGTATCAATCAGTTTGAGGTTGAATTCAGGCTTGCCTTCCCCTTGCATAGCCCCTCTTGTAAGACCTGCCAGCTTCTCCCCCCACACACACAGCCCAAAGGTATGGGGGACCAGAAGCCCCCTCAGACACTCCTGAGGGACCTTGCAACCCTCACACTCCTTGCTGCACACGGCAACTGTTGCTCCTGCTGCCGCCACTGCCGCTGCTGGCATTGGCTTCCCGCTGTTTGTCAAACTAGTAGTTTTCTCTGCTAACTGTGTTGAGCAGTGGGAAGTTTATAATAAGATCCAGCTAAAAGAATGTAACTTCTAAAGTCAGCAATAATATGACATTGTTATTAATAACAATTCATTCCCATGGGTGTTCCCGCCCCTTTTCCAGTTACTTAAGCCATGTTTTACAAAGAAACTCTCAAAATATGTATTTATTTCCGGATTTATCAAGCAAAATCTTAATAATAACTGTATGTTATTCTCATTTGTTTATAAGAAGAAAAATAAAAATTCTGAATTCTTGTGGGGAAGAATAAGTGACTGTAAATAATACTATCTTTTCTAATGAAGGATATCAGGTATTTTGTGCTTTTACATTTGCTGGCTCCCATCTTCATAAATAATGAGTCATTTCTAGAGGGAAATAATTGTTTTTACAATATTCTATTATTATTACTTTCAAGGAATTTATTTATCTCTTTTATGGTAAGAATACAATAAGAAAGTTGTTAAGAAACAACTAGTTTCAAATATAAAGTTGCCATATACCAGCTGAGGGTCTGTAATCTTTGTATACACCAGTTTGTGTATTACATTTTTTTCTTCCATTAAAACAAGCTCTAGGCTGAGCAGAAATGTGTTAAACCTTACAAGGTGGAAGTCATGCATATATACTAAGCATACACTACCTGAAAAAAGTGAAATTTCTGTGTATACATACATACTGAGTACTCTATGATAAGCCACAAGAAACTCATTTCAATTATTTTATCTTGCCTGTGGAAGCCTGGATTGTGGTCAACCATGCTCATTAATTTCTGATACTTGCACAGTTCCTTCAGCTCAGTCGAGTTTAGGAGTTAAGTGCTTTTTGAAACACTGATTTTGTTGTTTAAAAGCCAAACTCATGATTGTATATTAAAAAAAAATGAAGCAGGATAGTAAAAGGAGCAGGATATGAAAATAAAGCTGTAGCTTGAGCTACAATATTATTGTTTATGTAAAAAATGTTTTTTAGCATTTATATTTAGTGCTCTGAAAAAAGAAAACCAAAACCTGGAAGTTAAATATAAACAAATGGCTCACGACTGAAGTCATAGTGTTAGTTTAACACAGTTTTGGTTCTTGATTTATGGACTTCTCATTTTTTTTATTGCTTAGATTTGTCCATGTAGAGAAAATTACTGCAAATTCATCCAGCTGTTATTCTATAAGTGGACAAATAAAATCCTTCCCATTTATTGAGCAGATGTCAAATTTACAGTGATCTGGGCTTTTTTATCAGTGTATGTAAATCTGCAAAGAACTATTTTGATTTCTACTATCTGAGATATCTTTTTTATTGATATAAACAGAAATATTTTCTGATCATATAATAATTCTTTGGCAATCCTATCTTCAGTATACTTTTCCTAAGTTATAGTTCACAGGTATTGTATTGGGAAGGGATCAAAACAAATTTGCTGAAACATAGGAAATTTGTGGTGCAGTAAGGAACGGAAAGCAGATCTCTGTAATTATCCGTGGGGTAATGCTTTATTTCTCCATAAGAATGAAGGGTAGCAGAAGGGATCTAGTGCCTAGAGAAAAAGCAAATTAATTGGTATGTTAAAGAAAACACTGGTTCCAGAAAACAAGACATAGTATTTCTCTCTGCAAATGTTCTCTTGGGTATTTTTCCCCTGTTGATAGACTCATTTACCCTCTGGCATCCAGTAATATCTACTGAAGATTTTATACCAAGATCTCAGTAGTACTTGTCTCATGTTTTAAAGATTAACCAATTCAAATACCTGAATATACTTGGCTTGTTAATTTTTTTGATCCATGTAAAATTGCTAAATTTTGCTTCAGGTATTTTTTCAAATAATTTTGTCAAAATGTGGGAAGACATGAATTCTTCTTTTTCCTTCAAAGAAAGAGTATTTTCTTATATTGTAATTCTATGCCAGTGTTGAATGAATAGGGTTGTTTAAAAAGAAAAATTAGACTGTTACAGTCTTTTAGATGTTAATCCTATAAAAGCTGCTGCTTTTGAAGTTTTCCGTGAGTGAAATCTCACTGCTTCCTAAGACACTGTTTCTTTTAAAAGTAATTTCGTATCAAACAGGCTAAATGTGAAATTCTTTTGTTCTTTTTAACTGCCAAGTTTCTTTAGGTCCTTTTCCATACTGTATAAGTTTCTAACCCTAAGGCAATACAGGGACCTTTGAATGAGTCAGTAGGGCCAGGGAGTTAAACGTGCTTGTATGATCCTGCCAAGTGTATAACTGTAAGCAATTAGATAAGTTTGGTGGCTTTGAGGAAGCATTAGTTTACGTTAAATGTTAAGCTGATGCTGTAGCTCCAAAATATCTTCCTATGTGAGGTGCCCGAAGGGGAGAGAGCTGTGGTGTGTGGAGGGCTTTGCTGAAGGAGCCCCCTGCTCAGCCTGGTGCGGGCTCCAGACCCTTCCCTAAAGCAGGAGCTGCTGCTCTCGGGCTTTTAGCAGGGTGCTTGTGAAGCTAGCTGGATTTGGCTTCACAGCTGAAGAGCCTCTCACTCATCAAGTAATGCTGATAGACAGTCTGACAAGATCTTGCTTCTGTGAGTAAAGGGGGCTCTTGCTCTTGCCAAGCTTGGGCTCAGCAAGAGCTGCTCTGTTCAAGAGTCTAGCAGGGAGCAAGGCACTTTGCTTGTTCAGTGATAGGTGTGTTTTTCATGTGTAAGAGGCAGCAGTTAGGAGATCCTAATGAGCTGGGAGCTCAGCAAGAGATTGTGTGAATCAAGAGCTCTTGTTTGTCACAGCGGCAGATGTTGCTTCTTCGAGCAGCAGGCGTGAATGCTGTCTGGATGGGCTTAAGATGTGACAAGTGTTATCTGGCTGGAAATTCGTCATGCTTGACCCCAAGCAAAGACAGAATAAAGCTTGTCAACATAGAGATAGCCTACAGATATGTCGGCCTGCTTACCATCCAAAATAGCTGGGAGTTTTTTTATTAAACATTGAGAAGAATGAGAAGCAGTTCATTCAGTTTGAATCTGGAATGCTCAGTCTGGCTTAATTGCCTTTAGTTGTAATGAAGAAATGAAAGTTTTAGGCATAATTTATTTATATATATTTAGGCATTTTATTTATGAGAGAGGGATTTTTATTAGTTGGTTTGGTAAAATGAAAGTAGTTACAAATTTGTCAGAGCTCACCTATTCAGTGGAAGTTTGCATTCTTCATCACTTTTTCCTCCTCCTTCCCTTATTTTAGAGTCTCTTGAGAACTATATTTTTCACATATTACTTTTTACTGGGGAAAAAACCTATACCTAGCTCTAACTGCAAGTAGTTTAATAACGGAAACTCCATATCTTCCAAGTGGTGTTGAAGACGTTAGGCATACATTTGAAGAAGTTGGCTGAGGTACGGTGCACCTGTTGTTTCTGATTATGTACCCATACCTGGAAGATAAAAATAGTGGAAGAGGAAAGTACAGCAAAGAGAATACACTGTTTCTGTTATTCCTTTTAACTCTCACTAATAACTTTACTTAGGAGTGGCACACCATTTTGCCAACTTCTCTGACATCTGATGGACTGTTACGAACAATCAGATGTTCAGTTCTATTCAGTTTTTCCTGTGATCCTGAGCTCCTAGTAGTGATATGGAAGACAAAACGTCAAGTAAGAGCTGTTTCTTTTAAACAAACAAACAAACAAAAACCCCACAAAGAGGAATTGAGAAGGGAGACAAGCTAATCAAAAAAGGATGAGGGGCCTGCACAATAATAAGGAGGAGTGATGCATTTCAAATCCTGCATTTCAAAGCTGATAAAATGATAATGCTCTTTTAGCCTGTAATAACCAGACTGAAGAGAAGGTCCCGTGTTTCCAGGCAAGGAGTAGATGCTGTGTTTTCAAGGCAGATTGCTCTACTCCATCAAATTGTGTCACAGTATTATATTTTCTGTGTCACCTCAAAAACTTCCTGTAAAGTTTACAAAAGCTCTGATGAATGGAGTAGACCATCTCCATGCCAAGAGTCAGCTGAGGCTAGTGTTGTACCCTGTACTTCTGATTTTATTATCCTCTTGTTTTCAAAGGTTATTTTAACCTTTGGTGTGAATACCAGAAGAAATTTTATTTGGCTACTACAGTTTGCCTGGCCTCTAGATAGACTTTTTATTCTGGACCTGTTTTACCTATGTACAACATACGGTATTTGCACAGGACATCTCTCTTCCTAGTGATGAAAGGAGTAAGGAGGAAAAATGACAAACACTTGTCATTAGAATAACAAATGTCAAGGTTGTTTCTGAAGTATTTAGACTTCCAAGTGCTCATATATGTCTGTCATTAGATGGATATAGAAAAGTGTTATCTATCAACATTTACTTCTGTCATAATTATTTATTGATAGAGCAGGAGACTGACTTTCCATTGGAAAATTTATGCGTGAGAAAATACGTAACTGGAAGCTAGATAATAATAGAAATGCTTTAGTTGTCCTGTGTGCCAAACACATTAAACCATATTTTATTTGTGATTTCTGCCACTTCTAAACATGTATATTGAGTAAGTTTCCATCCCTGGAAACATTCAAGGTCAGGTTGGATGGGGCTCTGAGAAACCTGATTTAGTGGAAGATGCTCCTGCTCGTGGCAGGGGAGGTTGAAAGTAGATGACCCTTAAAGGTCCCTTCCAACCCAATCCATTCTATGATTCTGTGATAAGTTTGGCTTACACTGAATGGAAACAACATAATGCAGGCTTATGTTAAAGAGAGATTTGGATACCTTACATAAACTGATGTAAGAATGTGAAGAATCCTTGTTTTCTGGTTATACAGACAATTTCATGTCATTTTACATATTAATCTGGATATTTATGTATGCGTGTGTATATCATGTTGATATGCATCAAGATGATGGAAACTTGTGAAAGAATATCAATGACTTACCTTACTGTCTATTGCCCAAATTAGCAGTAAGTCCTGCACGAAACTGAAAAAATATTCTGAAATTAATCTCAAGATACCTATTTAAAGATAGATAGTTAAAAGTTAACAAGCTACTGGAAAATACATGAATGCTATGAGTCATTAGAGATAGTACTGCAGTACATATGGAAGCTGATACTTTCTGTGGCTACTGCCTTTTATATGTGAAGAAAATGCGTTTTCTTCATATGTCACAGTAGGAATAACTAAACCAGCTGTCCAGTAATGCCAGAGGAAATAAGATAATTATTTTGTGATGCTTGTCACAGCTAACATTGAGTGGATTACAGTGCACAAAAACTAAAAATAGCTTCTTCAGGTGAAATAAAGATGAAAAAAATGTCAGGCTCTCCAGTTTTGGTGATTATTGAATCTCAGATGACTCAGGGTATTAAGTTTGGATTGTTGTTTGGGTTTTTTTTTAAAAAATCCAGTTAATAGTTGATCTTCTTTGAACTTAACTGAATGTGTCAAATTATATTGGATTGATGAAGAAAAGTAGAATTGATGAAACAGAGAATGAAAAAAAAAACCCAACAAACCTCTCTTGTCATAGACAGCATGGAAGAAAAAATCTGGAAAGGGAAGAAGAGGCTTCTTATTGAATATGCTTGCCTATAATTATGTCAGCCATAGAGGCAGTAATGCTGAATTGCTGTATCACATATTAAAAGGGAAAGTGACAGTTCTGTGTGGAATGGAACTATCCAGGACAAGAGCAGAACAAATTATTTCTATTTCTGGTTTGAGAGCTATAGACAGAACAGTGGGATGTTGGAATTTCCTGTGAAGTTTAGTACATGTTGTTTTATGAAACAAAAAAGATAATTTTTCCCCATCTATTTTTTTAATATATCACCAGAATGTTGGAGAGATACAGACATGTATGGGTCCCATACTGCATTCAGTCTTCTGTAGAACCATGATGTTAAATCATTATGCTGCATTAAATGCCATGTTATTACAGTCTCAAGTAATTTCTTGATGCATCTGTAGGTTATGAGAGTGGAGTGTATAATTAAGCAACTGCCTAGGAGACTGAAAAATTATAAGGTATGTTTTTTGTTTTAAAGGCTTCTTGTAATGGAATGTCTATAATACAGTATTCACCCTTAACTTAAGACACACACACACACAAAGGAAAAAAAAAAAAAGATGGCTGAGCTTAGAAAAAAGATGTTGATACAGTGAGCCAAGACCAGACTATAGGCTAACGCTTTCAAATTTCTCTTGAGCACTGTCCCTGGATTTCAGTGTCGTACATACACTTAACCAGTGTGATTTCGTTCTACAGGCCCCACCAGAGATACTGTAATTGTTCAAAGAACATTGCTGATCAAAAGGAGGAGAGGTCTCAGAGACTAATGTCTTAGAAGAACAGTGTTGTAGAGCGAATTGAAGCTTGTTGACAAGAGCCTTAGGCTTTCTATTTCTGAGATACACGAAGTCTGTAAACAACTTACATATGCCACTTGCTTGGTGCCAGATGCTTGCAGCCAGGTTAGCTGAGTCTTTAGAAAAAGAAGTATCCTGATTTTTTTTTTTTTTTTTAATGGATTGTTTTTTTTCAAAATGCTATTGGAAGACTGAAAAACAGATTGGTCCATGTGAAGGTTATAAAAGAACACCGACATGGTCCATTAGACCTTGTTTTCTTTTGCAGTTTTCCATAATGAAGAAGCAAATTCTGAAAAAAAATCTCACTCTGCCTTATAAATCTGGAAAAGTGGCTATTATGAGAAGAGTGGGAGGCTTTGAAAAATAAACATATACATTTGTAGTTTGTTGTGATTCTCTTCGCAGCCTAGTGATAAGGCAAAGGCTGATGATGGTACTGTTTGTCAGAATTCTATATGCAACATTAACCCATCATTATCTTTTGAAATACCTTGCTTTTCTTCCTGAAATGGTCTAACCAGTATATCCTATGACTACTCAATGGTGCTTTCATATATTCACTTGTACCAACAAAACAGACTCTACTATAGACTAAATAGAAGAGTACATAAAAGGTTGTACTTGAAAAGCACGTATCATGTTTTTGTAAGACAGTACTTGACATCTCATCAATGTGACATAATACTTATTTCCTTGCAGCCTTTTCTTTTTAAGTTTTAGTAATTCACTTTGATGTAAGAAATACTAGTTAGCAGGAGTAAGGTTTAGAGGAGTTATTGATAAATAAACAACTTCTACCCTTAAATCTTGATTGTGCTTAGCACTTGCATCACTATAAAGAAATAAGCAACTGTCCTCCTCCTGTGGCTTATGACAGCCTTGTGAGGCATCTGTGAAATCTGCTGGAAGATAAGTTAGATATGTCTTCCCTTCCCTCAGTCTTGAAGATTGTAACTTCTAAAAAGTGGTTGTCTCTAAAGATCATTTATGTAATACAACTCAGCTTACTAAAACTTGTTTGAAATATGAACCAGTCTGATGCATCATAGATTTGTAAGTAAAATGCTGTCCAAATTAAGCCTCACATAAGCTGATTAGACATCTTTTATGTAGTGAAGACTGTATATTTGAGAACTTAAAAAATTATGGACAAATACCAGTCTCGCAAAGTTAAGAATGTATACAAAACTTATAATTTGGCAGGGGGGAAAAGAGGGTGGAGTGAGGCTAAGGGGAACCCCTAAGAGATTATAGATCTTTCTTAAGCAAAATTTTGCAATGGCATCACAACTTTTAAAAGTTCTGTTTCTTACATCTTTTTCCTTCTAATATATGGTTGATCTGCCAGCTCTGTAAATGACTGAGGCTCATGACAGATCTGCTGTGGATCTGGTGTATGGAATTGCATCAGTTCTGGGTTACGATATTGTGTATTTATGGGTGAAAGGGCACAATTCTTTTGCTCTTGAACCCTCTCATGCTTGGAAATTCTCTGACTTGTTTGCTTTATCTAAAAATATTTCTTTTACTGCAAAAGCAAAATATTACCCTCATTTTACCTCCAGGGTGGTATGAATGAGAGAGTTCTGTCAGTATGACCCAGTGAATCCAGCTGCTGAATCAAATGTTACTCTCACCTCCATCTCCCATTTTATTGACTGAATCCTCACTTTGTTTACTCACGCTGATAGGAATTATTTCTGAAACAGTTAATAATGACAGCTTGAAAGGCAAAAATTTGAAGTAATAAGATTTTTTTCCCAGGTAAAATTTTATATTTTGGCTTTCCTGAATTTAGCACATTCTTCCCATGAATATTAAATTCAAGAAATATACATGATTCTTTAGAGTCTTAGGGGTCAATAAAGAGTAAGGCATCTTGTAAGGAAAGATAAACAGATTGCTCAATGTTTTTGGAGAGGAGTTAGTGATCCCACACCCCATCAGGCACTCTGCACTGCCTGAGTAGACCTATCATGGTTTGCTTTCAGGGTTCATCCTAACTTTTTGCTAGATTACCTTAGTATTGAAGAGAGTCAGTTATGTTACTGGGACTTTTTTTTAGGTCTTAGTGGATTACAGGGTTTTGGGAAGTATTTTGGGGCGTGTGGTGTGCCAGTGGAGATGGAGTAATGCAGTCAGGGCTTAGGGGTGCACCTCTGTGTGTGTGTACTGAAATTTTTCAAATGTATGCCATTCACATAGTTTTATCTGTGGGAAAACTGAACAGTTTTATTTAGTAAAATGAAAAAAAAAAAAAGGGTGTTAATAACTCAAAGTGGGTAGGTATTCCTATTTTCTACTTTAAACTGAGTGGAATGTCTTCTCCCAGGCTGCCCTCCCAGGCCTAGCATAGCAAAGGCATGCAAGAGGCATAGCTGGTGTCAACTGTGACTCTGTGCTGTTCCTTAGGAAGTTCCTCATGTTTGAGGACAAAGGGACAAAGTGTATCAGGTACTGAACTGCTCTGATTGAGGAGGACTACAGATAGGGAGAACTAAGACTGACATTGGAAGTCAAAGGACATGTAAAGCTTCAGCTTTAATTTGGAGGTAATTAATTTAGAAAATTAGCATATTGTCTTGTATAATTTGGTTTTGCCTGGTGGTTTTACTAACGTATGGATTTATTGTTCATGTGTTCACATAAATGTTTTTCAGATGCTGATGCTGGTTAACTTACTTTGATTCACCAGTCTTTATCTGTGAAAGTGAAACACCTTAAAATAGAATAATGTTTTTGGAGATATTTTTATGGTATCACCTTTGAAGATCAAAAATTGAGTAAGGATAATAAATAATCTATTGGAAGCACTCTTTTAAAAAAAAGAGCATTTGAGGTTATTAACTGTATTCACTACTTTCAAAAGTATTGTTACCCATTCCAAACTATGAATATCCATGATTCAGTTGTTTCATGAGTTATTTTTCATGCATTTTAATACTAGACAAATTCATAATATGAATTAATTTTTACCATAGTCACTGTTTTTCTCATTGATTTTGAAAATTGCAGATTGTAATGTTTTTAAAAAGTCATGGCAACAGAAGTAATGAAGACAAGGACTTTTATTACTCATATAATGAAGCTTGATACATTTATAGACAAGATTACATGCTGAGGCTGCTTGCAGTTTCTGGAATTTATACTCAGTAGCTGAGGAGAGCTCTTTCAGCCTTATATCCAGAATCTGGTGAGGCCAATACACAGCTCTGGATACCACACTGCTTGAAAGAAGGACTGTTTGTTTTGTGATAAATCATAACATTGGTTTTGGGGGAGGTTTCTTTTCTTTTTTTTAATCCTTCCTGAAAAGGTTAGCCACAGAGGCCTCAGAGATGTGTAGTAGGCTACAGTAAATTTTTAGTGATGATAAAGTCTGTCAGGTACCTGGCTTCTGTGCCTTGCCCATCACTAAGTGCCATTCTACAATTCAAAAGGGTTCCTCCCCAAACTTACTTGGTTAGCCATTGCTGTCTTTTTCTTTTAATTTCCTTTATTGTTTGGGCCATAGTCTGCTGTCAGGAAAGTGTTGTTTTTAAAAAAACCAAACAAAATCCATGAGTTATAGGTTGATACTGAAGGGAAGTAGTGATTCAGGGACCTTGGGTCATAGTGGACTGTGGAGTTTGGAAAGATATTATGTGTCTTGTGTTGTGTGAGGATACATAGCATGTATGTTCACTTGACCCTTTTGGACTAAACAGCTTTTGCAAAATGGATTGAGATTGCAAGAGGCTTGAGTTAGAATATCAAGACTGCCAATGTCAATCATCTCTTCCTAAATTTAGGATTTGAAAAACTGCGGTTTTGATGGAATGTCCAGTGTCCATATGGAACAGGATGTTATTTTCAATAGATGACCCTCAGAAATTGCTTTAAATGGCCTACATTTTGCAGTGTTATCACTTAAATAAGGAATTAGGAACATGAATCAAAAAGTTTCTTAATTTATAGGTACTAGATGCAAGTGATCTTGGATACATCATATTCCTCCACATGGAAACCTGAAGAAGAGCTTAATTAAAGGTTGTCACTGTATTATAAGATACTGGGTTTTATAAAAGAATCACTGCTGCTTGAAACTATTATTTTTTGAAGAATGGAGAAAATATACTCCATTAGACTTCATCAGGTGCTAAGAGTATTAAGGCACGAATTAAGCTGAACAAAGCTTTTTTGACATTTTTGTGAGAGTGGTTTTAATTCAAAATTTCTGAACATTCCTGAAATTATATAGTATTTCATTACTTATAATCTTTCTAATCACTCCATCACTGCATCAAGTATCTGAAAAAATTAAAAGGTGATACTTGACACTTCTTTCCTGTCAACAGTAGTAAATCAAACTGAAAGCAAAATAATTATAGGTCACAATATGTACAAATTATTAAGCTTATTAAAATGCATGGATTCTATAAGAAAACTGTGGGGAAATGAATCCAGCTAACTCTCAGGGCTTTGATGTTTGACAGATTTACTTTTGTGGTATTTTTAGCATTCATGTGCAATTTCAATTTACTTTGCTTTCAGTGACTTAGAGGTGGGACCTCCATAACCTTGGATTCAAGTATCTCCCAGATAAATTTCAAGTGCTATATTTCACTTGTTGTTGCAATCAAAGGAGAAATGCTTTCCTAACCTTAGAACAAGAGCTGACAAACCCTGCCTCAATATGTTCCTTCCTTCTCTGTATGCCAGAAATGTTTTATCGAGGTTTGCGATGTTTCTAGTGTACGTCTGTAGAGATGTACACTGGTAGCTGAAAGGAAAAGGGAACTCTTTTTATTCCTTGTACTTGTGTGCTCTCTACCATAAAAGGCTAACTGAAAACTGGAATCTGATTCCCAGTTTAAAAAGAAAAAAATAAGGAAGAAAAAAAAAAGTGCAACTACAATGTACATATTTGCATCCAAGTTCAACAGTCCTGTGTGAAAAATTCTTAGATATGATGCTAACCATGGAAGTATTTAAAGCATTTTTTTTGTGTTTTACGTAACCATTTTTCGTATGTAAAATGCAAGCATCTTTTCCTCTTTTTAAGAGGCAATGGCCTGCTTTTTAGAGGTAAGATAAATGAGACAAATGGGGGGGGGGGGAAAAGCTTGCTTTCTTCACTGACATTCTCTAGGTTGTGAAATCCACTTAACATTTTCCTATGCTCTTCCTTGGTCTCAGGTGTTCACTTCCCATAGTGAGCTAGACTGTTTGTTTTGGTCTCCCACCCAAAGGTGGTCCTTGTACCCAAGTAGGTCCTTGCTGCGGGGCTGTTGGCAGTGCCATAGTCAAGAGGTGTGCAGAACAGCTGATCAGTGGACTTTTCTGGATCCATCATCTATTGTCCTGTTGTCAAGGTCTGACCCTACTGATGCAAATGGTCTTTTCTGTCCTATATTCCTCTATTGTATTTTCAAATCTGACCAGTCTTTCTCCTTCACACATTGGCTTCAGGGCAAACTCTTTTTTTCTCCTTTTCTTTATTTTGTATTATAGCATGACTTATGGTTGCAGAATTCAGGTGTATTGCTTTTTAAAAAGTATTTCATTGTGATAGGAGAATGGACAATCTAGAGGTGAATCTACATGATAAACTTTAATATAGAATTTTATTGTATTAAAATTTATGCTAATTTAGCAAAGTGGAGTATCATAAAGCAACAGGCTTTTAAATTCTGTGCCTGACATTACTTTTATGATCCTGCTGCAAATAAGACTGTTGTAGCTGAAATTCTACTTCAGATAGATAGCTAAATGAAAAGATAAAATTGAACCAGTGTTTAAAGAGTGGACCTTGCAAAGCACTGTGGTTACAATCTCCTAGAACATTTACACTGAACTATTCTTAGCAGTTTTGCAAAGATTATGTGTTATCTGCCCTAAGTTGTTACATATTTCATGTTACCACACGCAAAATCTTGTTTTCCAGATTTTCAAGTCATTGTTGTTTACTTACTGCTGGAAAGACATTTGCACTTGGAATCCAGCAGTCCTAAAAAGGTAGGCTAAGAAGGCTTGGTTCTCTAAGTGAATAGGCAAAAAAAGAATTGATGACCTTTGGTCTTCATTCAACAGAAATCAGTCTATGAGATTTGACACGTGTGCATTCAGTTTGTAGTGGTCTTATATGCGAGCAGTTAGGGTCAGTATGTTATTTACAATACTGGAATGAGGCTTCAAATATGAGCTGGTGATAGGAAGCTGAAACAAAGCATTAGTTTTCATTCTCTAGGGATTATACATGCTGAGTATAACATACAGAAATAGGGAAGTGCAGCAGAAGCTTTAGCTTGACAGAGCTGATAATGACAGAGGAAAATTTGTGAGCTAAATGTTCTGTGAAATATTGTGTATTTCGCATTTAAACAGCCTGAAGAATTCTGTTTACTTTATATATTAATGTAAATGAATATTTTTATTACACCAGTAAGTATTGCTGGAAAAAGCAACATGCCTTGAGGCACATGGTCTTTCTCGCTAAAAAAAGATGCATCCAATTTCTAGCAAAACCATGTTAAAAACAATAGTTATTTTAGTCTAAGTATAATAGTAATTGGATAGCTTAGAGAAAGTACGAGTTATGTTCTAGAGATGTGTTAGCTTGAAATGGAGGTAACCATGCCTTTGACTCACTGGACCAGAAACAGAAATAGTACTCAGTATGATCAGCAGGGATATGAGACATGAAAAATCCATTTTGCTGTAGAATCAATGTCAAGACTTATGTCAACAGCAAAAATAGGACCCTACAAGCCCCATCAGAGACCAAAACAAGGCCTCCATAGCCTTCCATTGTATGATGGAATCTAGGTAGAGAAATCATTAAACAATTATAGTTCATAGAAAAGTTAAGCATACCTTCAAATAAAATTTCCTAGTTCCATTTACTGTATGTTTCATATAAATGTAAAGTATTCAATACTGTTCTTCACAAAAGGGGACTTACTAGCTGTGAATTATTTTTAGAAGTGCTTTTATTTACGTGCCATAGAAGTTGCTCCATGGACAACTGAACTGTATCAGACTTGAGGGGAATGTAAATTAATGTAGATAACTGAACCACCTGGTGATGTAGTTCACTGAATAAGGATATAGAATCCTCCCTTGTCTCCATTCCCTCTTCTTTATATCACATGAATATACTTCTGGAATAGATGATACCTGAAATGCGTATTAAAGTATTTAGAGAGAGCAATCCAATGCCTTTTGTTTTATTAATAGCATGTTTTAAAATTATTTTTTTCTTTTGATTTTTGTGAACTATATTTGTTGTAAAACAGTTATGTGCAAAAGGGAGAGAATAACTCAATGTTGAAATTAAGTTCACAAAAATACTGGTATAAAATGCAAGTTTCAGGTTTTAATTTTTTTTTGTTGGTGTAATTATTTTAATATAACAGTAGTTATATTAATTGCTATATATTGCTATATAATAATTACTTTAAAATATAATAATTACAAAATCATTAAATGCAAGGATATCTTTGCCGAAAGGTCATAGCACTACTTGCAGTTCCCAAGCACAGAAGAGACTGTTAAATTTCTAGCTTATATTTTGGGTTTTATGACTAGTGATTTTTATTACAAGAGCAATGTATTATATCCCAAGGTGTTTAAGGGGCTGTTGCTTTGTACTTTAGAAGATGCTGGATTTACAAGCTATGTGTAGCATGAAACAGGGCTAGAGTGTTTAGTGTTGGCATGTTTCCTAAAATGCTTTGGCTTATGCAATTAACACTTCCTCAAACAGTATTTAGGGACAGTTCAGGGACTAGAGTAGGACAATGGCAGTTCCTGATAACTAGTATAGATAAGGCCTCTCTGTTCTGAAATAGAATAATTTTAACATATTGCATGCAAGCTAGCCACTTACTCTGTGTCACAGAATAGGCTTGGGCACATCTAATTTGCCAGAATTCATGCAACCACAGAGTTCTAAACTGAAACGCTTCCAGAATTACTTGTGTCATCTTATAAGAGGTTGAAAATAGCAATGAATATAGAATTTCACCATACTACTACTCCTCCAGATTTACCTGCTAAATTGTAATGAGCTACAAAGGGAATACTTTGAGAAAGAAAAATGTTAAAGTAAAAAAAGTTAAAATTATAATTACTTGAACTCTTTTTTTCCTGTCATAATCATAAACCAGAGAATTTCAAAGAAGTAACTATACCTGGTCTCAAAAAGTTAAGCAGTTTAACTGATAGAAGTCTGCAGTAGACAGGTCATTATGGAAATTATTTTTTACTTTTAAGGATCTTCATTGTTTTAGTAAGACAGCGTTGTAAAGATTGCTCACATGACTTTTCATATACAGCAGTATATAGCATGAATATGGGGGATTGGACTCGATAATCTTTTGAGGTCCCTTCCAATCCCTAACTTTCTGTGAATATGAAAGTTGGCAGGAAGAAAGTGTAATAAAGAACCAAGCAGTAAAGCTCTGGAAGGGAGAAGAAAAAAGATTAAAGGAAACAGGATTGCCTGAGAACATTGCTTTGATACTTTTCTTTTTCTCTGCCCAGAAAACTTGTAGTCATTATAAATTAAGTATTGGTTTTTGTCCTTATCATTACCAGGAAAAAAAAGTGCTATTTGAATTGAAGCTCTGCAAAGGTAAGAAAAGTGAAGACTCCCTAGCATTTGATATGTCTCAGCCAGGTTGGCTTTTTTCATGTTGGGTTTGAATTTTGACCATCGGTTAGCTTTTTCTACTCTATAATATAAAGTTCTTTATTTGATATTTGCTGATTTTTTTTTTTTTTTTTTTGTAGATCACAGTAGATTGTTTAAATAAAGGAATATGACCTAAGCTCTGAAACTTCAATAGTTTTTCCAACAATATCTTCAGGGAAGGGAGAGTTGGAGACTGATGATAATATTTCATAATTCCATTAATTCTTCAGGGGTAAACTAACATTGACATAAAAATAACCAGTAAAGTGGCAAGAGGAACAAAAAAAATTATCATTGAATATAAATAAAAGTCCCAGTTTATTTTTGCATCTATTGCTGTTCCCTGGCAGGTTTGCAGATTTAAAAGCCTCATCAATTACAGTTCACAATTCACAAAGTAAGACTCAGTGGAGTTAGGATTTAACCTAGTGACAAAATTCCTGTTGACCTTACACGTATGATAGCTAACATTGTCAGCTACGCAGAGGTATGAGCTACTCTCATCTGAAGAACATCATGAAATTTCCTCACTTTTGTATCATTCACACCTGAGCCTATGCTAGGAGAGATTTACAGTGAACATGCAGGCTGGCTTGAAGGGGAGACCGAGCTCATGTTTATGTTTTTCGAGGATCTTATCTGTCAGGGTGTAAGTGAGTTTGCATATGTTCACTTGCAGTCCACATCCAGTGGTTCTAGAAAATAGTTATCCCAGCCACACCAACCAACAGTACAGACAGAAAACTCATTACTTCCAAAATTAATTTTACTTAATCCATTTTTACTCTTGCAACATAATTTAGGATTTAACCTGACATCACTGATCAAACCCATTCAGTAAATAATTAGAAGAAATTAGGGTTTGGTTTTTGTTTTTTTGTTTCCCTCTTCCTGCCTCAGGAAGCCTGATTCAATAACCTGTATTCATCACAATCTAGCTAGTTAAGTATAGAGACAGAAATACTTAAAGTAAGGAACATGTTGAACTGAGTGAGTATTTTGTGAATGTACAATGTTAGATATTTATTTATGCTGAGCTGGATTGAATGTAAGCTACAAACATGAATTAAAGTTGATTAATGAATTAATGATTTTTTGTGAAGGGGAGTAAGTTAATAATTTAAGAATTCAGCTTTACTCTAGTCCAGACTGATGAAGTGAAGGAAAAAAATATTTTTTAACAATTACTAGCAGAATTTTTTTTGCAGTGAAATGTTTGGAAACCATCCATGAAATGTGTTAAATTTCTCACTTCTGTGAACTCCTTTTAACTCAATTAAAAAAGGTATCTTTAATAAAAATTGAAAAATAATGGTGGTTAAGGACAGGAAATTTGAATGTCAAGATCTATGCAGTATAGTTGCTATCTCTAAATTGAAACTAAAGTATACACAGCTAAAGTACTCATATTCTTCCTCTAGTGCCTGATTGATTTATAAAAAAATAGTAACCAAATATACTAGACTTCAGAGAAAGAAGTCACCTCATCTTTAAGTTAAACAAATAAAGCAAATTATAATAATGCCAAGACATAAGACTGCCATAAAACCTGTGGAAGTTACATTTCTCCTTTTCTTCCTCTCTGTAATGGTGCTACGGTGGAAAATCTTTTTTCTTTGTCCTTTGTTCACACAAACCAACCACAAAAATGATGCACAGATGTGAGTAGAGATATTACAGGAGACATTCCTACTTTTTGTATTCTCAACTCAGATGTGCGAGATCTGTGTTCTATCCAGTTTCATTTAGGAAAAAAAAAGAAAAGGTTAAAAAGGAGGAATTCTAACTTCACAAAAGGAAGAAGGCTTCATTTATGAAAATGGGAAACTAGCTTCTGCTACTTAAGTCACAATGACAACTTGCCAGGGAAATGAGCTACCCAGTCTTGACCAAAGTGTACTTTGATCAGTTCAAGTGTGACAATTGTTGATTGTATACAACAGGAATCTAGATGTTGAAAAACTTCGACATTCCTAGTCTCTCATCATCCATTATCTACTGCATTTGTTAGTTCCTTCGTGTCTTGAGGTATCAGATAAAACACTTGGCCACTACATCATATTGCCTTTTGGCTGATACCTGTGAATGGTTAATACAGTAATATGGATACAAATTAATATACAGAATAAGCAATAAATGTTTCCCTTTTTGCTCCAAAATGCTTTAGCAGAAAAGCAATTTAATTTTTTTCTCAATAGCTTCTTCACTTATTGTCTTTAAGATTAAGCCTTACAAATAAGCTTTTAAACTCCAACGCTGGAAAGTCAAATTAGGAATACTGCGAGAAATACAAGCATAGTGCAAGTCTGATCTTTTTATAACCATGCAGACTGAATAGACTGAGAATTAAATAAGACATCACTGTGAACAAAGCAAACACTATCTGCTAGCTTTGTTTTGATTGATCTAGATGCTTAAGCATTTTTGAGTGTGTTTGCATCTCTTAAGGTATATAACTTAAATGTTTTCCTCTTGTGTTACCTGAATCTTAACATGATTACCACCTTGTACACCGTAGGAATCTCAGAGTCTGAGATAACAAAGAGTTTAGCCATTGGAGACATCTGTTCCCACAGAAGAAGCATTTCTGGTACACTTAAAATGAATTGCCTGATAAAGAATTCACAGTATGAAGATTCAGATACGAAGGGCCAGTGCTCCAGGGCTTCACCATTATTAGAATGTTTTATCATTTGGCATGCATTACATGGTGTATGAAAAGACAAGGCTAAAACACTGAGCTTGCCAACATATGTGTACTTAAAATTAAGCATTTGAGTAATTCTGCTGAGTTTCAGGAAACTACCATGTTCTTAAAGCTAAGCATTAAACCCTTGGAAGAGGAAAACAGACTCTTAGAAAAGAATAAATATGATAAACTAGCTATCTGAAAAGTATTAGATTTAAATTGTGAAATTTTTTCATATGTGTGTTTCAATACATAAAACTTGAGTGAACCATAGTGTTTCCTGAAAGTTTCCTGATTATGCTGAAATTACATAAGTAAATTAATAGGATACTGTAAATCAAGTTGCAGTAAATGTTTTGGCCTTTCTGTTTGCCATTTATAAATGTCTGGTTTGCATTTGCTACAAGAATCATAGATTATAACGCAGGTCACAAAATTAATTAATGGAATCAAAACTTGCTTGTGTTGTTGAATCTTGTTGTCATGTTCCTTGTGTCAGCTCTTGCTTAGTGCTGGCTGCTGTCTGTGTTTTCGCAGCAGGTGGAAAGATTTTTGCCCTACAAGTGACACTATTAATGAGCAGATGGAATTTTAGGTAGAGCATGAATGTAGGGAAGGTTTAGAAATTCAAGACCTGTGTCACCTCTTTGAAATTGTCACAGTGAAAGGAAGGTGCGTTGTTGTAGGATTTTTAAGAGCAAGAAGAATTAGAATTTACCTACAGTTTTACATCTGTTCAGAAGGTTAGACAATAAGTAGAAACATTTAAGTGAGTACAACTACTGTGCGATCTAAGCTACGCAAAAGTACCTTTAAGGACAACCAGAGACCAGTTTTTTAGTGCGAGAGTGTGGGTCCACCTTGCTTTTGTGAATTTTCAGTTTGTTTCTCTGAGCAAAATCTCAGTTTACCAAGCCCGGTATTAGATCTTCATTACTATGATAAAGGCTGCAATATAAAGGTCTAAACGAATCATAGAAATTATATTTCTGTAGAACAGAGAAAATAGAGAAGAATGAAGTTTAAGACTACTGAGGTTTCATGTAGGAAGGGAATGACTTGGAAGTAGCACATTTCTTGTGTCACTACTCCTCACCTGATCCCTACTGAGAATTTTTTGCTTGCCATGTGCATTTTGCTCCAAGGATTCATTCACTTGATTATCTAAAGACTATAACTGGCTTTTTTTTTTATGTCACTTTCTCAGTTGGAATTCTTCCACCTGTCCAAAACCTTCTCAGCATTTGCTGCCAATGTCCTAGTACAACAGACATGGCTACAGGCAAGGGTAAGATAAATACGCACTTGTGGCGTAGAGGTGCCATTATGGGCTCCCCAAAGTAATCAGAAGGTCTTCAGGGAAAACCACCACAAATCACAAACAGTATAGTAAGTCTTGATTCAGAAGCGGGCACAGAATCTCCCATTATTTTAATCTTGTAGTTGCTTTTTATTATCCTATGGTGTTGCCTGCCCAGCTTCTGCAACTGAGAGTATGCAGTTTATCTTAATCCCATGTAAAACAAAGCTTTTGGATTCCAGTATACCGATTCCCATTTTTAACTTGTGTCAGCACTGTGTTTTGCTTTAGACTGTGGGAAGCACTGTAACCTGAGCACTTTGACTCTGACTGTGTACTTGACAGTGCTCCTCTTTTTCACTCATCTACTGTGATCAGTATGGAACTTGCTGTTTGTACTGCAGTCAGAGTTCCTTCTGCTAAGCTTTCTGCTGTTTTGAAATTGTAATCCCTCTGGACATCCTGTGAAACATAAATCTAATTCATCTGCTGGAGAGTTGTCTCTTGATTTTACAATTTGTACTGGACAGCTACATTTTTGAAGTTGAGTGAAAATACACATGCCACATTGACTCATCTTAATCTTAGTTTGAGATTCATTTTGCTTGAGGTCATGTGTCTTTCAGAAAGGAAAAGAAAAACCAACAACCCACATCATCAATGTTTAGTCTGCAGTATGGAATGTGGAACTACTTGTAAAGTGGCTTTTTAATGCTTATGATGATTTAAATCATCATTATATCGGTTTTACAATGAAATAACATCCTGTAGAAATTTTGAGCCTAAGCCTTAGGACTCAAGGAAAATCATATATTTCCAGTCTAGATAATGTGAATGATCAAACAGTGATCTCAAAAATATGAAGGTTGCTTGTCAAATACTACAGAAAGAGTAGAACTGCTTAAGTTCGAGGAATTTTAAGAACCTATTGATTCCATGGGTTTTATTACCTAGGTATCTCAGCATAGTCTTTTCAGTAAAATAAAGATAGAGGAAATGCCTGAAAACTGAAATAATGTGAAATGAAATTTCTGATTGTGGAAATATAAAAAATATATACTGTTTTATGAAATACCAGCATCTATGTGAATTTGCTACTTTTAGAAATTCTATTAAAATGTCAAGTAATGACAGGATTGGCCCTTCCGACTTTATTAAATTAAGTTTAAGACAGTTTTTTTGCTTAACAGATGTTCCTGGGTTTAACAATGAAGTTGATGAGAGTATCTGAACTATATCTGGAAATTCATCTGAATCTACAGAATTCAATGGCAATACTTAAATTGATCTAGCAAGAATTCAGATTTTCATTTTACAATTAGAATAGAATAAATGTACATAAATCCCTTATTCAAATTATGCTTTCCTCACTTCTCATGGAATTCAGTTATTTTCAAGAATGTTTTAATTCTTGACTAACTTGTATGAAGTACAAGATGTATCCCTACAAGTACCTCCAAGAGGTATTTTTTTCCTTTGGCTCATATCTCTTTGTTTTTTTGCTTGAGTTAACCTTATTCCCTTCACCAGTGAGGTCAGTTGTCATGTTTTCTTCCCATCCTTGCAGAAGGGATGATTTATAACAATATGTATGCTATGGTTTTCCATAAAATTGTTTTCTCTTTTCAAATACTCATGGACATTTACTGTAATAAGAATGTGAAGTGCACTTCACTGAGCTCCTGTTGAGTATGCCATCTTTAAAATCACTACTTGAAATACTGATCTTGTAAGAGACCACTCGTTCTTAGTGGAGGAAGAAATGCTAATGCTGTGAAGGAAACAGAGAATGATACAAACAAAAACTGGGACGAGGATTGCTTTGTGACAGATGGAGGTGAAAATAATGTATTTAATTCAAAGCCAAAATACATAAACAAGGGAAAGCAATATGTGGCCAAATGTTGAATCAGTCTGTGCTACTGGAAGCTCCTCTACAGTTCTAAACTGGGTTTTTTTGTTCTTTCATCTACTTCTTTATATCACATCTATATGTTTATATCTTTATATTTTGAGTTTAGAATCACCTTTTTATAGATTTAGAAATTACATGTTATATGTTAGATACTGTCATAATCTAGATAATGCATCTTAATTATGTCTTTAACTTTTCTTTAAATGCAGTTAAGAATTGACAAGTGGAGTTAGAAGCTCTACACAGCTTTTAAGTAGATTAGTTTAATAATCTGGAAAATATTTTTTTCTGTTTTATGAATCACAGCTCAAATTATGGGATAAATGCTCTAAAATATAAAAAAACTGAATAAATTACAATGTAGGTCAGTAAACAGTAAAATGTAGTGGACATTATTAAAATTATTTTTAAGTATTTTCTTTAAAAAAACCCCACATTGTTACTGGAAGGCTGAGAAAACCTCAATTATACTCTAATTCCGTGCAAGAATGTTCCCCAAATGCGTCTTTTTGCAATAAGCTATTGTTTCATATTTTTAATTTGATTTTGCTTGCTCCTTTGTTTGTATGCTGTCCTCATTCGCCTTGATACTTTGTTCTTTTTGTTCTGTGTTTACTTTCCATTCTTCTCTGTAAAGCAAACAGCATGGGATATAGAAAACAAACTGGAGAAAAATGAATACTCTGTGCATTTGTCTTGAATTATTGAGGAGCATGAAATTATATTGTCATTCATTTGCTCATTAAGAACTGAACAGAGAAGAGTCTCATGTTCTCATATTTCTGATCAGCCCCAGACTGTGCATGAGTGTTGCAGGTTATACGTAGCAGGAGATCATTCACAACTTCTGTGCAAAGACTTTTCTCCTTTTACCTTATTTTGGTACCTTGTTCTTTTATGTCTTTTAGGTTCATATTATGTTAACACTTTCCACCAGGGTCTCAAATATATATGTGGCTGATAAGGTTGTATTAAAGGATGTCTTTACTTAGGATATCCTTACTTGTGGCTATTAGATCAAATGCAAGGTCTAGCTTTCATTAGGGTACTCAACACGTTGGCTTTGCAGGACCATTGGGATCACTTGAAAATGATAAAGCCAAGGTTTATCTTGTCAGGATAGGAAGTGTCATGTCATAACTGCCATTGCTGAATGTGAAATATTCCTGAAACATTGTGGAAATGCCCTACAGTCATGAAAAAAACAAGCAAACAAACAAAAAATCCAACCCAAAAAACCCTGTAAAAGCAGGATCTTCAAGTACTTGAAGGTTATGAGAAATGGCTGCCGTTATGACTGTGTACAAATGACTGTATTATGCCATGAGATTAAGATTTAGTATCTTTTTCCAGAGTGTTTTACTGATTAAAATCATAATAGTAGCCCACAAACCAAAATGAAACAAAAGGATAGATTTTTGACCTTCTGCTCCCAATATAATTCACTTTTGTAAATCTTTTCTTATGTATATATTCATAGTACTTATGAATAGCTGCATATACAAAAATACATATACACGTATAAATATATATACTATCTATATAAACACACGCAGACCCAAGAACAATGCTGTATAGCTGTTTAGTAATTAACACCCATTTGAATATGAAGAATTTTCAGTTTGTTCAGTTGTATGCTGTACAATACTGCAACGCTGTTCACTTTCTAATGCATCTTAAATGGCATTGGTCTCAGCCATACCCAAGATATGTTGTCAGAGAGGATTCATTTCCTTATAAACAACATTGGTAGATAAGGCTATAGCAACTG
>NW_010311300.1:0-4974 GCF_000700745.2 Antrostomus carolinensis | reverse complement strand
TTTTCATTCAGACTAAGAAATTATTGCTTTATTGCTTGCTAATACCATTTATCACTGAAGCTTCATTTTTCATTCAGACTAAGAAATTATTGCTTTAATGCTCGCTAATACCATTTATCACTGAAGCTTCTTCTACTGCAGATACAAATATGTGGGTTAGTGGCTTTTTTTAATGTACACAAAGGAGCTGCCACTAAAAAAAGGACCATATGTACTTAGAATCATAGAATCATATCTTCAATATGAAGGCCAAGTGCATGCTTTTCTTTATTTAGAAAAAAGGTACCATATGTACTTAGAATCATATCTTCAATACGAAGGCCAAGTGCATGCTTTTCTTTATTTGGTTTTTATTCAACAGGAGCCTGATGGTGCTGTAACACTGTCACTCCACCCACGCATACCATCATGTCATTATCTTAATGATTTCTTCCAGACTGTGTGGGATTGAGTATGACTGGGTTTTTTGAAATTTCTTTTGGACTGTATCCTACATAAGAAAGTGAAGAGGAAGAGTGTTTTTCTGTGACTAAAAAAAAAAAACCCAACCATTGTCACTTTCTATTTTAAATTTCTAATTATCTCTTTTGAATTAATGTCATAGAGATGTCTGCAATCGGAAGGAGAAGCCTGTTGCTTTAATTGTATGCCTCAGTGATAGCTGTGCTTTTATTTGGAGGAAATAAAATATTAATGTACTCTCTTACAGGCGTGCATTTGGGTGAAGAGTTCTAATGCCAAAATGGGAAGCTGGAAGTCTTTTAAAATCCATGTAGAAACTGGATATTGAACAATGAATGATGCACTTTCTGATAAAATGCAGTATTGGGCTGTTCCTGAAAGGAGACCTGCATAGGAGAGAAATAGATGCACTGAAGTATTGACATAACATATATAATTTATATTTTGGTTGCTGACTCCCCATCTGTGAAGTATAGACATGGTGTTGTCATTCTGGACTATGGTAGTTGTTTTGCACTTGACTAGGCAAAGTAATGATTTTCACGGTCTCACTGATGTCACTCCCAAGGAACAAAGGTATCTTACTGATCTACCAATATAGCTCCTACATATTTTAGAAAAATTAATTAAGATAACCTTCTCTGATACTTTTCCCAAGCAGAGAACTTGCTTCTGATATGTTTCTCTCACTAGATATGGTGAAGTGATTTGTGGATTAATAAGCTGTACGTAGTCCATTAGTAATAGACTTCATGAAGTTTCTTACTCCTCTTCCCTTACAGTGGTTAAGGCAACTTGTTGCTTGTCAACAGAGAGGGTCTCATGGGTGAAGTGGCAACTGGTGGCTGCCTTGGCCACAGCAACCATGAAGCAGTCAAGTTCAAAATCTACAGTAACAGGAGGAAAACTACCAGCAAGGCCTCAACTCTGGATATGAGGAGAGCAGACTTCAGGTTCCTCAGGGAACTACTTAGTAAGGTCCCCTGAGAGAAAGCTTTTGAAGGTGTCAAGGTCCATCAGTGCTGGTCACTTTTTAAGTACCACCTCCTAAGAGCACAGGAGCAGGCAATCTCAAAATGCTGGAAGTCAAGCAGACGAGCCAAAATCCCCTTGGCTGAGCAGGGATTTTCTTCTAGAACCAAGGCAAAAAAAAGACAGTGTATGGCCAGTGGAAGCAAGATCGGGCATCATGGGAGGATTACAGAGGTGCTGTTCCCTACTGCAGGGAGGAAATGCGTGCATCCAGAGCTCATTAGAGTTAAAGCTGGCTAGTACTGTGAGAGACAATAAAAAGGGCTTTTTAAAATATGTTAATAGCAAAAGTCAGACCAGGAATAACATTGGCCCGTTACTCAATGAGCACCCTCACGTCACCTCACAAACAGGGATGTGGACAATGCAGAGACATTCAATGCCTTCTTCGCCTCAGTCTTCAACACAGAGGATGGGCTCAAGAAGTCCTAGAGCCCTGGGCTAGAGAACCATGACTGTGAGAATGATAAACTCCATACTAGCCCCAAACTTGTGCAAGATTTGCTGCTTCCCTCTTCAGAGTCTCTCATGGTATCCTCCTGGAGAAAATGTCCAGCATACAGCTGAATAAACACATAATGCAGTGGGTGAGCAATTGGCTGACGGGTCAGGCTCAAAGGGTGATAGTAAATGGGGTTACATCGGGCTGGTGACCGGTCACTAGAGGGGTCCCACAGGGATCCATCCTGGGGCCAGTGCTCTTTAACGTCTTCATCAATGACTTGGATACAGGACTTGAAGGACTAACTAAGTTTGCCGATGACACCGAATTGGGAGGAGCTGTAGACACTCTCGAGGGCAGAGAGGCCTTGCAGACAGATCTAGGTAAATTGAAGAGCTGGGCAATCACCAGGTGTATGAATTTTAATAAGGGCAAGTGCTGGATTTTGCACCTGGGATACAGCAATCCTGGACACATATATAGACTGGGGAAGGAGAGGCTGTAGATTAGCCCTGCATAGAGGAACCTGGGGGTTCTGGTTGTGTGCCCTGGCTGCCAAGAGGGCCAACCATGTCCTGGGGTGCATCAAGCACTGCATTGCAAGCCAGTCAAGGGAGGTGATCGTCCCTCTCTACTCTGCACTGGTGCGGCCTCACCTCCAGTACTGGGTGCAGTTTTGGTCGCCACAGTATAAAAAGGATCTAAAGCTACTAGAGAGTGTCCAGAGGAGGACCACAAAATTGGTGAAGGAGTTAGCGGGGAAGCTGTATGAAGAGAGGCTGAAGTTGCTTGGTTTGTTCAGCCTGAAGAAGAGGAGACAGAGGAGATCTCATCGCGGGCTATAACTTCCTCACAAGGGGAAGAGGAGGGGCAGATGCTGATCTCTTCTCTCTGGTGACCAATGATAGGACCAGAGGAAATGGCAGGAAGATGTGCCAGGGAAAGTTTAGATTGGGCATGAGTAAAAGGTTGTTCACCCAGAGGGTGGTGGAGCACTGGAACAGGCTCCCAGGCAGGTAGTCAAGGGACCAAGCCTGACAATATTCAAGAAGTATTTGGACAACACCCTCAGACACATGGTCTGAATCTTGGGATTGTCCTATGCTAGGGCAAGAGTTGGACTCAGTGATCCTTGTGGGTCCCTTCCAGCTCACAACATTCTATGATTCTATGAGCTGTAGTTAGTATTATGTGTCTGCCCATTTCAGTTGCTAAGCACTAATGAGATTGTCTTCAGTGTTAAAGATGTTAGATGAGTTCACATCCAATAAATTCTGTCAGTATTAATTGCTGTATCTGAATGGAAACAGCTGTAGCACTTGAAGACTTCCTTTTACAAGTCAATGAGTTTCTTTTGTTTCAGTGTCTTCCATTTTAATGCACTTGATGGAATGCAACAATTGGTACATTTAGAATCATGATGTTGCTGTTGAATTCCAGGTGGAGGGACTGTACTGTGTGGAACAGACAAAAATACCAAAAAAAAGAACAATCTCTGCCTAGCATAAGTTCCTGAACCTTTCTTTTTCAGAAGTAGAAAGGTCAGAGATAAATGTAAAAAGTATATGGCCACTGTGATTTTGTAAGCCCACTTCCTTGCACCTTCATTATGAAAGCAATTTAAGAAATAAGAAATGTAAGCTAGGAGGAAACACCACCAGTGTGTTTGTCAGCAGAGGCTTTTTAAGCCAACTTTGCAAATTTGGGAGTTCCTTTTAAATATCTTATATTTGAAAATTTTCCTAGTCAATCAAATATAGTACATGAAGTTGAGTATTTTTGTATGTGTTGTTACAAATGTTTGCAATAAAGAAATGTGACATTTAACACTGTAAGTGTAGTAATTTGTTTTAGTAGAAATTCAGTTGAATGAAGCAGTTAAAAATGCTTCTTAGTGTACCTCTTCTGAGAGAGGAACAGAAAACATCCTTTGTACATCGAATCCTTCTGCTTGCCCCTCTCTCTGCAGTTTTTTCTGAAAGACCTGGTGCAGAGAGCCTTGGTGTTTCCACATGCTGCTTGTACTTCTTTTGCTTAACAAATCTATGTGCTTTATTTGTTGCCATTTTAGTATGCTTGTCAGCAAATTATGAAAGAACAATAATAATTTGTGAGAACCAGTGGCTTTTAATTTGTACCCTGAAAGTTACTAGAGCTTGTAACATGAATGTCCTGTGGTGAAATAGGACCTCACTGAAATTGACAATATATCTGTATCAGAAAGGTGCTGAGGTCCCATTTTAATCTTGTGGGGAGAAAGTAGCTTGGCAGCTGTTCATGTAGCTTTATAGTGAAGGACCAAAGTTGTTTGTGGGTTTGGTTTTGTTGGGGTTTTTTTTTAACTTTTTACCACCTGTTTTACAGCCATCACTTATATAGTGTATAGCCTACCTGGATATATTTCTATATCTAGCTATGCTGACAGTCACTTCCTAATTTAAGTATACAGACTACAATCTGTATGATTTCCACCCCACCTTAATGGTGCGATGTATTGGTTTGTCATTACTTTAACTGGGGGGGGATGTAACAGAAGCAGCAATCAGTCTCCATGCAAGTCCTCTATTTTAATTTCCCTCTGTAATTTGATTTCAGAGATCAGCCTAAGTATTTCTATTAATCAGCAAATCTTCCAAGAGTTCTGATTTCAGCATGCTTCTCCATGTAAGGCAATTAGGTGCCTCTGCTGGTAACAGAGCAGGAGCACAGAGCCAGGCATTCTCCAGAGTACATCACACTTTGTTTTAGGTCATGGCCTTTGCTAGGCAAGGAGAACCTCATAACCAACGATCTTTTCTTTGTGTAGTTTGTATTTATGATAGATATGTCAGGTCCTTCCCTAGCCATCGTGTTTCATAATTGAAGATACAGGGGGAAAACATCGGCCTAACAAAATGGCATTGAATAAGGAGTAGAATGCTTTGTAGCCACTTTGGTATTAAACTTTATGGAATATACAAAGAAGTTTATTGGTGACTGCTCTGTTCTGTATTTATAAAATCACAGCATGACTGAGGTTGGAAGGGACCTCTGAAGGT
>NW_010311299.1:0-42918 GCF_000700745.2 Antrostomus carolinensis | reverse complement strand
ACCCTGCACTTGTCCTTGTTGAACCTCATGAATCAGATTGTTATCATCAGTGAACTTGCTGAGGGTGCACTCAATCCCACTGTCAATATCATTAATGAAGATATTAAACAGCACTGGTCTCACTACGGACCCTTGAGGGACACCACTTGTCAATGTCTTCTATCTGGACATTGAGCCATTGACCACTACCCTCTGGATACGACCATCCAGCCAATTTCTTATCCACTAAACAGTCCATCCATCATATCCACATCTCCAATTTAGAGAGAAGGATGTTGTGGGGGACTGTGCTAAAGGCCTTGCAGAATTCTGGATAGATGACATCCATAGCTCTTCTCTCCAGCCAATTTCTTATCCACTAAACAGTCCATCCATCATATCCACATCTCCAATTTAGAGAGAAGGATGTTGTGGGGGACTGTGCTAAAGGCCTTGCAGAATTCTGGATAGATGACATCCATAGCTCTTCTCTTGTCTACTGATGCACTTACTTCATTGTAGAAATGGTTGGTCAGGCAGGACCTGCCCTTAGTAAAACCATGCCACCTGTCTTGAATCACCTTCCTGTCCTCCATGTGCCTTAGCATAGCTTCTAGGAGGATCTGTTCCATGATCTTCCCAGGTACAGAGGTGAGGCTGACAGGTTGGTAGTTCCCAGAGTCCTCCTTTCTACCCTTTTTAAAAATGGGTGCACTGTTTCTTTTTTTTCCAGTCACCAGGGACTTCACCTGACTGCCATGACTTTTCAGATATCATGGAGAGTGGCTTGGCAACTACATCAGTCAGTCCCCTCAGGACTCTGGGATACATATCATCAGGTCCCATGGACTTGTGTATGTCATGAACCTTATCTTCACTTACAGTGGGAGGGACTTTGTCTCCCTGGTCCCCATCTTGTGGGCCATCAACTTGAAACCTGTGAGGAGACAGGTTGCCAGTGAAGACTGAGGCAAAAAAGTTGTTGAGAACCTCAACCTTCTCCTTGTCTATTGTTACTAGATGACCATTGTTCCTCATCAGGGGGTGTTCAACCTCGTCCCTACACAACAGGGCAACATCCCTGTACTCTTTCCAGGATACCTGTCCCTGCTTCCACTGCCTATGTAGTTCCATCTTGCCTTTTAGTTTGGTCAGCAGGTCTCGACTCAGCCATGCTGGTCTCTTGCCTTCCTTACCCAGTTTCTTACATCTGAGAATCGAGAGCTCTTGTGCTCTGTGGAAAACATCCTTAAAGATCTGCCAGCTCTGTTCTGCTCCCTTGTTTTTGAGGGCTGTTTTCCAGGGGGTTCTATTGACCAGCTCCTTGAAGAGTTGTAAATTGGCTTTCCTGAAATTCAGGGTCCTGACAATGTTTCTCATATGACTCATGCACCTTAGGACAGTGAACTGCACCAGTGCATGATCACTACAGCCCAGACTGCCTCCAGTCTTGACATCCCTGGTGAGCTCACTTGCATTGCTGACCATCAGGTCCATTATTACTTCCCCTCAAGTAGGGCTGTCTATTTCTTGTGTTAGAAAGTTGTCATCAAGGCACTCCAGGAGTCTCTTGGATTGCCTACAGCTTGCCATGCTACTTTTCCAACAGCTGCCAGGGTGGTTGAAATCCCCCAGCAGGATAAGAGCCTGTGAGCTAAATGCCTCCTGGAGCTGGAGTAAGAAGGCGTCATCGATAGGCTCCCCTTGACTGGGCAGACAGTAGTAAACACCAACCACAAGGTTCCCCTTGTTGTCTCGATCCCTAATTCCTACCCATAAGCTTTCAGCCTGCTCATGGCTATTCTTTAGGGACATCTCTTCACACTTTTATCAATTTCTTAACATAGAGGGAAACATCTCGATCCTACCTTCTTCCCCTGTCCCTTCTGAACAGCTTGTAGCCATTGATAGCCACACTCCAGTCATGGGATTCATCCCACATGGGATTCATCCCACCAAGTTTCTGTAAAGGCCACTATGTCGTAGCTTTCTAGTAGGACGGTGGCTTCCAACTCCTGTTTGTTGCACATGCTGTGTTCATTGGTGTAGAGGCACTTCAGTTGGGCTGGTGGCCATGTCACCTTCTTAGATGGACACCCCTGTATTCCCCCAGGGTGTTTCATGGAAGCTACCCTGTTGGATCCTATTACCTCAGGAGTTTCTGGCTTGTCTCTGTAAGACTTTGCCTGTGCTGCACTGCTCACTGCATTCCTCAGGGCAACAGGTTGAAGGCCCTTACTATCACCCCATCCCTCCAACCTGGGTGTGTCATTGTGCCTCTTGTCACAGACAGTCTTGATACTATTATCACCCTTCCCCTTCACATCTAGTTTAAAGCCCTGTCAATCAGCTCTGCACTCTCTTGGGCAAAGACCCTCTTCCCACTTTGAGAAAGGTGTCTCCTGTTTGATGTCATCATGCCTGGTGCTGTGTAGGTCATCCCATTATCAAAAAACCCCAAATTTTGCTGGTGACACCAGCCATGGAACCATGTGTTTATAGATTCTATCCTTTTTTTCCTTCCAATGTCACTGCTTGCAATTGGAAGGAGAGAATAAAAAACAACCTGTGCCCCAGATTCTCCCACTAACCGTCCCAAGGCCCTGAAGTCTCTCTTGATTGCTTGCGGACCACAAGTTGCCACTTCCTCACCGCCCACCTGGAAAATCAGTACTGGTTAGTAATCTGTGGACCTTACCAGGCTAGAAATTTTCCTAGTGACGTCCTTAACCTGGGCACTGAGGAGACAGCAGACCTCCCTGTGAATAGGTTCTACTCGGCATAGTGGACCCTCTGTTCCCCTTAAAACAGAGCCACCTACAACAGTAACCCCTCTTTTCTTCTTTGTGGATGTGGTTGTGGTATGGGAGGTAGGGATTTCTGCCTGTGGTGACCCCTCTGGTGTAGATTGCCCATCATCCACTTCCTCATTTGACTGTCCTTCCTCAACCAGAGCCTCATACCTGTTGCTCAGAGGCACCTGGGGAGCGGGGTGAGGTGAGCAAGGAGGAAGTCTGCCTGCTACCCTGACCCTGAACTTGCTTCCATTCCCTCTTTCCACTTGGACTTCTGCCTGACAGGGGCAGGATACAGGTGCCCCTTGTTCCTGGGTGCTTTCTGTTGGATGCACTGTTTGGATTTCACTATCTGTTCATTTTGATTCCCTAGTTTCTGATCCTACCCTTACTTTAAAATTGTACTATTTTGTCTTGGCATTGGAAGAAGCAAATTGTTTCAGCTGTGTTTCTATTCCTGATTTTTCTGTCCCATCTTGTTTTTTTTTTTTTACAAGTTTTGAATGTAGAGAATTTAAAATCATCAAAAATGAAATTGTGGATTAAAAAAAAGGTAGATAGTGAATATAATTTTCTGTTCCTTTCTTAGGGACTATTTCTGCTTTTGTTGATACAGAACTAAGCTTGCCTAAGGGTTTGCATCATTAGACGCTTTCAGCACTAGTTTCCTGTTAATCAAACTATCAGGTTACCAATGGATGGTGTTGAAAAGAAAGTAGTCTTTTCAGTGTATATGTACAGGAAAACATGATTAATTATTTTTCTTTTCTTTGCATGGCGACAAAAATATTAATACATACAAATCAGGTCTCTATCACTTAGACATAGGTCAATCTCTAAGGATATCTGTTGAGATATTATAAATTAAAAAATAATATCTGTACATGTGTAAAGAAATGCAAGATGACATGGGTTATAAATGATCAGTCAGACTGGTAAGTGTAAAAGCTATCTAGGAAACAGAAAGATGCAATTAGATGTACTCCAGGGAAACAGTTGATTGAATTTGGCAAATGCACCGATTTTTTTTGTTTGCTTTTAATTTATTTTAAGATCAAGCTACTTATTCAGAAAAAAAGGATTTCATAGCCTCAATTTATGTATACTAGAGCCTGGATTCCTATCTCCTACCATGATGTGTCCAAATGAAGCTTAGAACTTGGAGTGTTATTTTTCTGTAATCAGGACAGACAATTAGACACCTCCAGGGATGCAGAACCACTAATTATATTAACTTTATATGAACTGTAATTTCTTCTCTTTTTATTAACTTGTTCTATGTTTGTAATAAAAACCACCAGTATATTATGGGGCTTGGGAAAAAAAATGCTCTTACAGAATAGTATCTAGAGAAAGAGATGATCAGATTTTTTTGAGAGTGCTGGAAATTAAACAAAATAATGTTTAATTACTCTTAGTAATAAAACCAAGTATGGTTGTGGAATATTTTTTTGCAGCTAGAGACCATAGAGTCCTCTGCTGTGGCTTACATCATGCTTATAATATGAAATTTTGGGTTTTTAGGTAAGGAAGTCTAATAAAATATTTTATTATTTTGGGGGCTTATTGAATAAGCATACATGGTAACTATAGAACTAAATGCTAGCTCTTTTAAATTCTTGGAGTGGTAAAAGCTGAAAAGAAATCTATTAATATAGTGATGACCTTGGAAGAGACCAGTCCAGGCTCTGGTATTAGCTTTGCCAAGGTTCATCTGCAAGAGCTGCTAAAAATGTAACATTTAATGAAAATTTCAAATGTTTATAGTTTTATTTCTTTTCTAACCTATTTATTTTCCACAATAGGTTCTCCTGAGGTGAGTGGAAATGCTGGCCTTTTGGATCAATTGGCAGCTTTGAAGTGGGTGCAGCAGAACATCGCTAGCTTTGGAGGAGATCCCAGCCGCGTTTCTTTAGGAGCTGACCGCGGTGGGGCAGACATTACCAGTGTTCACCTGCTCACAGAGTCAGCAGATATGGACCTCTTCAGACGGGTGTTGTTGATGGTAAGTCCCTTTCCTGCCACTTCGACTTATTTGTGAAAGGATGTTGTTAGAGATGCGAGGATGTTGCAGTGTGTGGGTGTTGGTTTTATTTCATCCATACCTTGGCAGCACTAGTAGGGCTGTTATTGCTGCAGATATTTCTCATCTCACCTGTGACTGCTATCTCCAAGAACTGGGTGCTTCACAAGGATGTACCAGAGATGCACTTTGGTGATTGATTTAGTCATAGTAAGAATCTGGTTTTCGTCACTGTGGTTTTTTGTGTATTACATTAATAGTCTTGTTTCATAACATAGGTACAACAGGTTAGTTTCCATTCCATAAATACAATTGTTGATCAGCAGTTTTTAGACTCCAAGACTGATGAGCCAAACATCCGCACATTTAAAGTATCCAATCTTTTTATCTGATCTCATGAATGATTTCATTTAAAAGAAAAAACAAATTTCAGAGGGAGAGTAAAAATCCGTTTACCCATGGGCTTGTTTGCTGTCAGCTTGGACCTTTTTCACAGCCACCCCAAATGATCTGTATTTTTACATCCCCATGTTGAATCTCGGGACTTTGAGATCAGCTTTGTCAGCAATGATACTACCATTGATCTTTACAGCTTCAGATGACATTAGTGTGCTCTGAAATGAGACGTAATCTTCAGTGGAGGTTTATGTATCCAGCCAAAATGGTACTTGGATAACTTGATCTCTCTGCTAACAGTGTTCACTAGGAAAATTGAGCAGAGGAACTGAATTCTTGATCCAGGAAACCCAGGGCTCATTTAAATAAAATCTTGTTTGAAAATAACAACATCTGTATGCACTACTTGATTTTTCTTCAGTGTGCCCTTACTCTAGGAAACATAATTTGCCTTTGCATCCCCAGATCTCAATAAGATTATTTTAATTGCATTACCCTAGTGAGGAAGTTGTTGAAAATGGCTGTTCAGTAAAGGTTTTTTGTGTCATTCTCAGATAATTCCTCACCCAGTTCTTAGCTTTTTACTTACCTCTTGGCATAGCAGTTAATTTGCTCGTAAATCCAGAGTCCTTTTCTTTCACAGTACAGCTCCATCCTACTCTTTCTCTGAAGTCACAAATCCTTTACTGAAATTTCTTAGGATGTGTCCCTGTGAAAGCTCTAACAGAGTACAGTGCAATTTACCAGTTGAGCAACTGATGAAAAGGAAATGCAAGGACCTCTTTGCTTATCATTATTGCTGGAGTGTAGTTCCACGTTGCATCTTTTCTTTTGTAAAATAAGGTTTGAACTCCTCCTTTCTCCTACAGCAGGACATCAAATAGTGGAAAACAGTGGCAACTGCAATGAACAGGCAGGTGTGTCGATTCTTCCCACTGATCTGGTGTTTGTAACAACAGTTTTCTTTCTGGGGATTGTGCAGACCACTGTCTCAGCAAAAGCAGCGTTTCCACTATTTCAAAGTAATGATAAGTATTTATCCTTATAGTATTGTGGTGGATTCAGTTTTCTTGTGAAATACACTGATAAAATAAAAAGTAAGCAGTAATAACAGTGGCATAAATATATACATATTTTTTCTTTTTCTTTCTCTTTTTTTTTTTTTTTTGGAATGAAGTGATGCAGAAGGCAAATGTTGTTTTATTCATATGTCTAGCTACACTTCCTCTAAAGGGACACATCTTGCTTTTGTTCCAAGACATTAAAATCATTGCATACTTTTAATTTTACTGTAAAAAAAGGAGGTGCACACAGACTAAGAATCATGAAACTGAGAATATATGCCAGATACAGCTTTCCTGAGGGAAAATCCCATGAAGCAATAAAGCTTTTCTCCAAATTTAGTTCTGCCTCCTTGTCTGGGCCTTTGTCAGGCATAATAAAATGATAGTTTGTTAGCATGCAGGGAGGTGTGATGTCTGAAATTTTCTCTACAAGATGACATGAACCTGAAATACAAAATGCCTTTGAGTTTCATTCTTCTGCCCTGTAATAGATTTTGTTTGGAACAGATCTGAAAAAAGATTGTACAAAATCAATGCAAAGCTGTTATGGAGACTTTTTATAGTTTGTTTCATCTTTCAGTAGCATGGTTAGAAAAAGTAGTCTCAGTGCTTACCGTCTTGTTTTAAATAATTTAAGAGTGTTAACATGGTGTTTGACTTCATATTTTGATTAATTTATTTATTTACTAGTGCAATTTTGATGCAGAAGAGTGGATCAATGGATTGATCCATCAGTGGAGATGGATTGAATCCATGGAGATGGATTGCAGGAGGCTGTGGAGGGCAGGTATGATAGGTGTTCCCTTCAGGCATTCCTTGGTGGGTATCAGGAGGAGAGCTCCCAGGCTTCCTCCACCCAGTGCAAGAGAAGACATCAGGTCCCTCTTGGTCATCGAAGCAGGTCAGCCAATGGTGGAAAGAGCAGGTTTATTGCCCAACTGAAAACTATTGAGATCAGGTGCAGGGCTATCTGACATGAACCCTAAATATCCCTGATAACCTATGATTAGCTACCCTTTATATCTCCTTTCTTCCCACTTTTCCTATTTACTTTTTTTCCCTTTATGAGGCCTATTCTCTCTCAAACAAACCAACCACCTCTGATTACTTTTTCTCCATTGGTCTCAGTTTTGCTACATCTCTACCTAAATTTGGTATTTTTATGGGACATTTCTATGTGGTATTTCTATTTGAAACTACAATTTGTATAGAGTCACTTCAGTGATGTCAGCCCTTGCAAGACTGTGCTTCCCAAAAAGTCCCTGATAGGTCTTTCGGTTATTTATGAGAAATGAACAGACTTCACACAAATTCCACATAAGCATCTGTGAAATCCAGCCATCCCTTATTGCACAATTCTTAAAATTTTGTCACCTTCTCACCTAACAGTTGTTATTGTTAGAGTGACCAAGCACTGGCACAAGTTGCCCAGGGAGGTTGTGGATTCTCCTATGGGGAAAGGTTGGGACTGTTCAGCCTGGAGAAAAAGGAGGCTAAGGGGGATTTTATCACTATGTATAAATACCTGAAGGGAGGGTGCAAAGCAGGAGGGAGCCCGGCTCTTTTCAGTGGTTCCCAGTGACAGGACCAGAGTCAACGGGCACAAACTGAAACACAGGAGGTTCCCTCTGAACGTCAAGAAACTGTTGTTACTGTGAGAGTGACTGAGTGCTGGTAGAGATTGGCCAGAGAGGTAGTGGAGCCTCTCTCCTTGGAGATATTCAGAAGCTGTCTGGACATAGTCCTGGGCAACCAGCTCTAGGTATACCTACTTGAGCAGGGGGCTTGGACCAGATGACCTCCAGAGGTCCCTTTCAACCTGAACCAGTCTGTGATTGTACAAAGCTGTCGTCATCAGAACATGTCTAATCCCCTTCCTACAGAGCATATGGCAAGTGCTACCTGGTTACTTAGGCTCTTGGATTCTTTTGTCGTGTTTTGTCAAAGATATCTTCTGGCAGTGTCATCGCAAGACTGGGTGTTTGTACTAGTGGCACACTAGGTTTTCCATTTCCTAAAAACAGTATAAAGTAACTACTGGATATTATTTTAATGAATAAATACAAGTAATGACTTAGAAATCTGTAATGCTCCCTATACACATTTCACTGTATAAAATGCAGACACCATAACATATTAATAATCAGTAACTGTAATGAAATTATACAAACACCTAAAGTTCCTGAGTTTGTTTTGCTTTGAGATGTTCAATGCCAAATTACATTCATCCTTTATGTTCTGAAATATGTTTAAATGGGTTGTGAATTATTTTGATCTCTGAATCTCTCTTGCTAGTGCAAACGATCTGTTACAAGATCTAAAGAGCACACGGATTTGTGTAAAGAGGTATTTACAGAGGAAATACATATATATATATATATATATATATATATAAACCAAATTCCTTATCTCTCCAAACCATTACTTGAATCTGTACAAAAAGGTATGACAAAATATTAGATCGAAAAGACCTCAACTTGAGAACATAGATTGCAGCATTTTACACCTGTAGATGTGACTACTTGAATTAGAAAGCAATCACAAGTCAGGTTCAAAGGACCATGCTATCTGCTTTTTTATAACTTGGCAAAGGATACATATATATGGAAAAATTATCTCATCCATGAAATTTCAGATAATCCAGTTAGAAATCTTTAGCAATATTATGAACTGTGTCATTACTATTTGACATAAGTCTCTTCAGACAAGAAATTCAGAAAACTCTTTAACACCCACTGTTGTTGATTCGCCTTCTTAGCTTAATTATTTTTAAAAATCTGCTATTAGTAAAAATATTACACATAAATAAGGGGATGCCTTCAGAAGAGGAGGTTAAAATCTGATGCTCTACACATAAAAGGTCACATCTTTGCAATCCTACTTTTGCAGTTAGGCATGATACTACCACATTTTACTTTTCACTTTAAAACCTCTTTGTTCTCTGTTGTATATCTGCTAGACTATGAGCAGCTCAATTATGCTTTTGGATATGCCTCTACTCCCAGACCAGGGCTAAGCAGGAACTGCTTTTCTCAGTGAGTTAAGCCTGTTCTTAATCTTGTGACTTCTTTGTGACACTCCAGGCCATTACCAGAAGTTGAATTAAATGCCACTTAGAAAGTTAATTATTTTAATTTTTTCTCCTAAAAGCTAAAAATGACAGAAGTATGGAGTCAATATAATCAGGTATTTCTTGGATGCATGATGTTAGGGTTATTGACAACTTTCTGACCCACTGTCAATGACAATGAATGATTCTATATGGAGAAGAAAAAGACTCATTTTCTCAATGTAGGGAGGTTTTGTAAAGATGATTTTCAGCCTTATGGAGAATAGCAGAGTAAGACTTAAGTTATTGAGTTGTAGTTAGTCCTTTCCTGTGCAATCACCTTTGTCCAATGGTGGGCATCACCCTTGCTGGAGTCATCTGCCTCACTTGGCTCTTGACTTAGAGTCTATCACAGTTTATCCTGCTTGTGAGCAGGTTCTAATTTCAAGTGCACTGGGGACGTTGCCCATGTTGCCCCCTCAGCACATGCCAGGGCTGAGACAACACTCTTAAGAAGGTCTCTGATTAACATTCAGAAGAGGAAATGCACATGCATTGCCAGCATTTGAACATCAGCTGGTGTGCTTCTATCTCTCAGCTGTTGAAGGACTGCAGGACCACAGGATGCTCTGGATGCTCTGGGTTTCTCTTCTAACCCCTCAGCTGTTTGTTTTTTTGTTTGGTTTTTTTCACTGTGTTGTCTTACATTTAATCTTCATAGTATGTAGGTGGCAAGTGAAGAGTATTCTTACATTTACTGCCTGTGTATATAAGAGACTGGGCTTTCTTCTTTCTGGCACTTGTAAAAGAAGCTGTGTCATCCCCTGTTAAGGAGAGGTAGGAAGCAATACTTTCCCTCAGGCCATAGCTGAGACAAGAATCATCCATTGCTGCCAGGGTGCTTTCAGTATCTTCAGACATCTCCAACCTTTAAAAGAACAACATTTGGTCACCATTTCAGCTTCTTGAACTGAGCCTACTAGTATAGTTTTTAAACCAAACAATGTTAGTTTTGTTGTGTATATATATATAAAAAAAAATCCTGGCTCATAAATCACCAAACATTTCTGTCACTTAGTGATTTTCTGAAAAAAAATTAGTACAACAGTACTCTCTAAATATTTTTCAGCACCTGAAAAGGAAATAACACCTATATACTTTCTCTCTTCTTAATCTGTAAGGAAAAATGGCCCTGATACTCTGCAAAATTTTCTTCCATTTGTAAGCAAATGAATCTGCTTTGTGAAGGAAGGGTAGTGGAGGGAAATTCACACTTCAAAACTAAGAGGTGCTTTTTTTTCCTGAAGGTGGTTGTTCCACCAGTTTCTGAAACCTGACCTACTTTCTCTAGTTGCAGTCATGATATTAGAAATCTCATGAACTTTGAGTTGGGCTGTGTGTTGAGAGACACAACAGGGAAGAATTACCCTGGGATAATGTGTTCACTGCATTTGTGCTGCTCAATGGGTGGCCACCACATGAACAAGAGAGAGACATTTCTGACTACAGGGGCTCCTCTCTAAGCCATTGCACATTAGTGTGCCCTTGGGGTGGATCTGACTAGGTTTTTTGACCTGGCTCTTACTCCTGCTTCCTTGGTCTGGAGGACTTGTGGATTCCAGTAGGACTACATATGTGGCCACACTCTTAGCTGGATAGGAGAAATTATGTAATGTTAACCATACTTTCTTTCAAAGTTAGACCAAGATTATCAGTTAGAAAGCTGGACAACCAGTTTTCATGGGTAAACCTGCTGTCAGCAGCTTTGAAGATTAGATAAACTTTAAAACTTGTCTCAGGAGAAGGAAATGGCCGTTTCTTCTGTGTTCTAAGTGCAAGTATATACAAAGCTGGAAAAAACTTGTTGTTTCTGGCAGCCTGTGTTGTATGTGGTACCTGTGAATGTTTCTCCAGCTGAAGTTTTTATGCCGCATCGCCACAGGAGGAAATTGATTCGTTACGCTGTTGTTGTTAGTGCACTGGGTAAGACAAGGTGTTGTAAGGACACAGCAGAGACCATCAGCAACTTCTGAAGAGGAATATTAATATACAGAAAGTTAGTCTTTGCTCACAGCCATCTTCACTGTTTTTCTTCCCTGGTGCATGCTCAAGTAAACACTTTTGGACACAGTAGTAGTCAATAAATTGTGTGTTTTTGGCAAGGACACAACTGTCCTTTTCCTCTTAGCTTTGCCTTTTAATTTATCATGGGGTATGTTTCCCACAGTACAAGTGAGGAATTGAGACACAGAAAGATAAAGTGACTTGCCCAAAGTCTAGAAGGAAGTTTGTGACAGAGCAAGGACTTAAACCCAGGTTTCCTGAGCCCTCAATGAGTTCTGCTTTTGCCTCCCATCATCTCAACCATGTAAATGGAATGCAGAACAAAATACAGCACTCAGATTAGATTTTATGTGCACCTATTCTGCTGTGGAACATGTCTATGGAATGAATCAAGGTTCACATGTTCATGCTGCGTTCAGGTTACTTTAAGCTATGTTTTTTCTCTCTGTTGTCTTCTTGTCCCACTAGGAATGTTGCATATGTTCTGCTGCCCAAGCAGCGAACATTGTGTCTTACCCCTATGAGCCTTGTTTCAGAATCTTTCAGAGATTCTGTATCATCTCATGGTGAGGAAAAGAGCAGAGCTAAATCTCAATATATCTCCTCTCATACCTATAGCTCAAGTAAAGAAGTTAACTGTCATGAGTTTTGAGTTCCCCCTCTTGAATTTTAGGCTTCAGTTGTATACATCTTTCTAAATGGAGAAAGATGTCTGCTAGCTAAAATGTAAAAAAAAAAACCCAAAACAAACAAACAATAAAACCCAACCCCATAACCCACAACTTGTTTAAATTCTCACTCCTCCTCACTCTTCTATTTATATCATTGGACTTTAAAGTTTTTTTGCATGTTTTGAATGTGAATATGTCTTTTCTCCTCAGGTTATCAGAGTACTCTTTGGCCAACATGCTTTTTCATTTACTTATGAAATACACAGATATGGTGGCTTTACACTTTTAAAATTGCAGAGTACCCATTACTACTTAAAGCACAGAACCTGTTGTTCTCTTGTAACTTCTGTGCAATTAACTTATTGCAATCTTCCTTCCTCATTTTAAAATGTTCTCATTTTAATGCATGGTAACTGCAGCCACTTAATTGTATTGTTTTTCAACACAATGTGTTTGCTAATGTAATGTGTAAATGAAAAAAAAATTATGTGTATCTCTCTGATACAGGTTAAATTGCCATAAATCTGAAAAACTATCATTAAAACGTCATCCACTGGAGTGGTATTAGTAAAAATGACAGCTGTATGTAAATTTGAGCTAACAGCTTGAGGCCCTTGAGATCAATTCTGCTGATAAAATCCAGCCATACTCTTCTGAAGTAATAGGGAAGAAACTAACAACGTTTCTGAGAATTTTCTACTGCAGCTATGTTTGTGTGATGTAGTGGTTCCTAAGGGAAATGTGATTGCAGAACCTGGTTTTGCATGTCCTGATGCTATCTGTCTGTCTACATCGTAAGTAAATAAGTGACAGACATGTCCCTGATGGTAAACAAAGTGAGCCAGGAGTTGCAGCCTGACCCTGGGACCCAGAAACATGGCTTGCATCCATACAGCTCACCATTTTTGTACACCTAAACTTTGACACTAGGTGTGCTCTGAGAGGGGCTGGTTATACCTGCCCTGTGTTAACCTCCAAAGTGTATTTTAAAGTTGTCTGGGGAAGTTTAAGACACTAGTTTGGACCAAAATAGTGTTAGGGACAGCTCTGTTGACATGGCCATACAATATCCTACACCAATATGGGCAGAGCCTATCTGTATTTACCAGAGTTCTTGGGTTTATTTCAGTTGTACTGCTAGAGGTAACATATTTGTAATAAAATAAAGTAAAAGATATAAATCAAAGGTTTTTCCATTGCTTGTTCTGTGACAGCAGTTGCAAGTCTCAGATAGGCGAAACTTCTTGTTCTGGATCTTTGATATATAGTTTTACAGTTGCCAGTGGAAAATATCTTTATTCTGCAGTTCTTTTTACCTGAGTAGTGATTCACAAGGTCTTCAAGGCACTGAAAGGTTTGCCGTGGAGAGATGTAATACCAGTTATTTGGAAGACGGAAGATCCTGTAATGTTTTACTTGCCTATGCCGCACCGACAAGGAATATAACCCTGGAGAAAGAGGAGAACTAATTACACCAAAGTAGGGCCCTAATTGTGGATGCATAGCAGTGACCACAACCAGAGTATCTGTAAGAAGTGGTGCCATGGTCCAAAAAGTCCCAGAAAGATCTGAAAAAACACCTGACTGGCCATCCTAATTTCTACTTATAGAGTATACTTTATATGTATACTTAAGTATAACAAGGGGAATGAAGGGTTCAGCATCAGAGCCTGAGATTTTGATTGAATTTAAATTTCTGGTGTGTTTTTCCTTTATTTTTGCTAGTATGGGAACTTTTGAACTGGTGTAAAGGAAATAGTCTTTTACAGGAGTTGTTTGCCTTCCTCTGAAGAGGAACCATGAGCATACTCATCTGCTGGTATACTGATTTAATCACCTCCTATTAGTGAAGTAGCTGATACCTGATAATTTAGTCTTGGCAGGAGATGACAACTTGGATTTTCCTGTTTCTTTGTTTAAAATTATGGTGCAGCATTTAGTTGGTAAGGAGTGACTGTTGATCTTAAATTTCTTTGAATTTAGCCTAGGTATTATGAAACTAATTGGCATGTGGTATGCAAGAGGTTAGAGTAGATGATTTATTGTTCTTTTATAACTGTAGTATCATGATCTTAGGGTATGTTCTGGTTCTTCAGAAAAAGGGAAGGTACCACTCTGCACAATGGGAATTGTATTCCCATTAAAGACAATAAAAGTATAAAGTGTGAACACTACAGTTCCCATGTAGTAATAGAATTGCTACAAAAGAAAATAAAATTGAAGGCATGTCATTTTTTCAAAATAAATAAAAGAACCACCTGTTTATATAGGAAATGCACTAATCAACCAACCCTGCTGCTTCGTGTGTATTTTACAGCTTTTTCAGGCAACCTTTTGTGGACCAAGACAAAGTTGTGACTTTTCCTCCATTTGAAAAGTCCTACTGCCCAATAAGCTTTGCATGCGACCAAAGAAAATATTAGTGTTTTAAACAACTGCGTCTTGTTTGTGCTGGTGCCTGTGGAACTTTCCATGGCCTTCGCTAAGCCTGTTTCCAGCACCACTTGTAACATAGACGACTGGTGAAGACCGGCATGCTGCACTGGGTACCTTTGCCTTCCCAGTACATGCAGTTTCTGATTTCAGACTTAGCCATATGAAGCAGGGCAGGGAGTGAATTAACGAGCTGTAAAACTGTTAATGCCAGAGATCAAGAGGGAAAAAATAGTATTTTCTCACCTTTCCTAGTTTCACTCTCTCTGATCATGAAGGAGCCGACCTTGGTGTTGGGAAGCTGTAGAAGTTCCTCTGCTTTTTCTCTTCCCAGCCCTTCAAATAACCAGCTGTGAAGCAGGAAAAAACAAATTCTGAAATTTGCACACCAGTGAAACAGTGAGCAGCATGTGGTCATGAAAGTGCAGCATTAGCCAGGAAAAGTGACTGCAAAAATAACACTGTGGCTTTCTGTAGTTATTCTCTCAAGTATGTCCAGGCATATTTCTCCAGTTTATGGAGAAAAGCTTGCTCTCCTTGAGTCCCATTAATTTCTGGGAGACTGAGAGAAGAGTGAGGTTTGGACTTATTAGGGAAAACAAAACTTTTCAAGCTGCCATGATCTGAATAGTTGGGGATGTGTCCATGTGGTATATTGATGGCATATCTGTGGCATTACTTAACTCCCTCTTTTTCATTTAAACCAGTTTTGTTAGCCCCAAATTGTATTTTATTGTATTGTAAATAAACCTAAAATTCCTCCTGTGCTAAGGAGCAGTCCAGACATTTAAGTTGATTGGCTTTGTACATAAGGGAATATGGAATTAATCCTATTGATTTTCTTCATAACTTGGTGCACTGCTGTATTTTGTCACAACTACTGTCTAACCATGTAGCTGAGCTTGTTTAGCTGGTGTAGGAGTTACTGGCACTTTAAGATAAAGTTATTCTTTTATTCTTTGATCCACTCTGCTATCAGCAAAATGTTTTTGGTGTAACTTCAGACAGCAGTTTTTCTTTGCCATACCTGTGCCCTGCATTTGGGAAAGCATCTTTGTTTCAGGAGGATATAAAAGCATATTAAAATTTAAGCACTTGCATAAATCGCAGTGAATTTCATAATTCATGTACTTAAAATTAAACAGGTATTAAAATCTTTGCCAGAAAACTTTTACGTGTGTGTTTTAATGGTTTTGTTTTTTCCAGACTGGTGTCTAGGGCAACAAGAAACCTCTGAACCTTCCTTAGCTCTTCCAGTGTGAGAGTTTACATTCTTGAATGACTTACTGGTCTTTCTATTTGTTCTTTTTGAGCTGTTTTTCATAAACGACTCTTGCTTACATTTTACTCTTTGTAAATATTAATAATTCTTTCTAAACAAGGTCTCTTTATCCATGTCTTAAAATTAGAGATCAGTCCATGCAACAGAAGTATTTTAAATATTTTATATTATGTTTGAGGGTTTTTGATCCTTTCTAGCTTTTAAAACTAGGATTTTCCTTTTAATGTATTCTAAATTTAGATGTGGGTTTCATGTTCTCACATTTCAAAGAAACTATTATAGACTATTGATAAATGAAATTTCTGCCTATCTAGTCACTGTTGGCACTGTTTTGATTACAACACTGAATAATTCTAATCAGGGTAGTATATGTACAAATGTAGTGCTGAAAAGCTATAGGAAATGCATTTACTTACCCGTGGTAAACCTTTGCTACGTATTTTCCTGGAATATAGTTTTCTCGACCTGTTGTAAGGGAATGGACTCTCCACCATCCTCCTTCACTGTGTGAAAGAAAGAGAAAGGAAACTTTCAGATGCACTTTCAGACCTCGTCCTCATTTTAGAAATGAGTTAAGACATATAGATTAGCATGTAACCTTCTGTCTGTGTTCCTGAATTTACTTATTCAGAAGGGGAACTAAATTTGTTTAATTTAGAGTAGTTCCATTTCTAAACCTACATTAGGATCAAATTTGGACACAGAAATAAGCTACATTTGTTCCATTTAAATTGCGTAAGTAATAAAATATTTTTCTGTAGTTAAAAGAAGAAGGGTAAATACTCAGTGGTTAAGCCATGCTGTGCTCTGCCTTTCCACAGCTAGACTTGTGCTGGTATCCAAGATATTCAGCTTACGGCTGAGTATGCTGTGTCTGGACAGCCCTGTAGTTACTCCCATAACATCAGGGTAGAGATATTCAGTAAATGGTCTCTGTCTGCCTGGGCACAGGTTTTCAGTCTAACAGAGCCTGGTTCATGGTTTGTTCTTTCTCTTTTCTTCAATGACATGCTGATGAGTCTCTAATAAAAAATACCTTATAGCTGAAACTCAGTGTCTAGGCATATGTCTAGGTTTTTTGTTGGGGTTTTTTTGTTTGTTTTTCAGTTTTTATTGGGTTTTTTTCATGAATACATCTTGGGTTCTTGCTGTGATATTGAATGCTGGCTTCATCTTTTTAATACCTTAGGAAGGGCAGAGTAACCGGAATTTGCACAGGGATGCTGTGGAGCTTTAGTGCTTATCAAAAGGGGTTGTGGCAATGCTGAGTTATGGTGATTGATGGGTTCTCTCCACCTTTTTTCTTTAAAAGCTTGAATCCAAATAATACTGTGCCTTGTGTTTTAATGCTCTTTCTCTGGACATTCATATAAATGCTCCCAAATAATGCCCAGACTGCAGACTAGATTTGAAATGTATATCAAAACAGCTGAGTTGAAAACACTCAAACCTCCTGAGTCACAGCTACTGGGACCAGGGTCCAGACTGTATATGCTGAGGGAAAAGGAGAAGTGTCTGCTTCTCAGAGCTGGAAATTTCAGGGCCCCACAAGTTTTGTTTGTGGGTTTCCAGCTGATGTGAAATATTCTATAAGAAATTTATTTTGGGTTTTTTTCCCACAACTCTCCCAGGTGGAACCAAGAATTGCAAGAACAAAAAGCCTGAGAGACTCAGCATCCCCCTCCCTCCTATTATAATATTACTAACCCTATAATCACAGAATCACAGAATGTTAGGGATTGGAAGGTGCCTCGAAAGATCATCTAGTCCAATCACCCTGCTGGAATTCCCCCCTGCAGGAATAATATTACTAACCCTAAAAAATCCCTATGATGATTAAAAGTCTGAAATTAGCACATCTTTCCTGGGGCAGGAGCCACAGAAATTATGTAGATTTGGGGAATCACTGAAGGACATCTGGTTAGACTACTGACAACTAAATGCAGTTGTTCATCTGGTAATGAAAGTGCCTCACAAGTGTGGAGGTTGAGAAACTGGGCCAGTGGTGCTTGTCTAATCCTGCCAACCCAGAGCAGTCACAAGTACCTGTGAGGAGTTGTATTTTCTATGGGGGTTCCATATACCATATTCCTGGCAGGATTGGTGGGGCTGATTGCTGCTACATGTGGTTGCTGTGGCAGAAAGCTGAAGAGCTGCTGTTGTAGAAGCAGGACATGCTGCCTGCTCATGTTGTACATGGCTTTTCTGTGGTGACCCCTTATCACTCGTGATCTGGTCATGCCTGCCATGCTGCTGCCCTTTTCCACTGCCCTTTGATTCTTTGGATGACTTGAGAAGATTATATCTACAGCTTATATGCAGCAAGAGTCTGCATGCAAACAGTTCCTATTAACATCAGCACATAGCCCAGCAGGTAAGAACAGGTCCTTCATTAGGACACTATGCTTTGCACAGAGCATTGGTGTGTCTTGTCTTCTGTGAGCATGCTGAATCAAAACAGGAAGAGGAAAGTTCCAATCAAGGCTTGCTTTGGCTCTTATTCACTGTTAGAAGAAGCTCTTGATCACCACACAACAGGCAAACATGATAAAAACTGCTGTTACAGAAGCTTAGTTCTTTTAGAAGCTGTTCATCCAGTAGATCACACTATGCATGCATATGATGTGCCACACATATAATTCCCATCGATACAGGCATATGTAGTTATGTGGTGTTATGAGGGCTTGTAGTTGATGAAATGTAGACATAGTGTTTAGGGAACACAGTTTATCTGGGAACTTGTCAGGGTGAGGTTAATGATTGGACTCGATGATCTTAAAGCTCTTTTCCAATCGAGGCAGTTCTGTGGTTCTGTGAAAGCTGGGAGCAAGGCTTTAAGCTGGAATTTCCAAGCTAAGGCAATTGTGGTACCATGTCATGTATGTTACACAAACTATGGCACGGTCTAAACAGCTAGAAATTACTGGAGAAGAATTTCCCTGGTTTAGGGAAGCTCTCCATCAGCAGAAAATTAATCTGGTGGTGTTGTCTGAGCCTTGTGACCTCTAGGCTCAGGAAGGCAGGGAAAGCACTTTGTCAGCAGAACATAACTGCAGCCATTCTGGGTCAGACCAAAGGTCCATGTAGGTCACTACCTTGATGCTGACAAAGGCCATTGTGGGTCATGGTGGACTGGAGAAGAGTCTGAGATTCATCAGTTGTTTGTGATACATTCTCTTCAGTATTTCTGTCCTCCAAGCATTTGATGCTCCGACTTCCCCAGGTAGAGAATTTTTCTTATAATTTAGAAATCCTCAGAGGATTTCTCTGCTGTGAATGTGTCTGGTCTCCCCTTGAATCCATTGGTTCCACCAGCTACAAAATTTAAATATCTTATTTCTGTTTAAGCAGTGAAAACAGCGGCTGCGGGGCTGAGTAACTCCTAGGAGGTCACTGCATGCCGAGGCAAGTTGTACACGAATATCAGGGCTGCTGGCTTCCACCTTTCAAGAAGTGATCTCACTTGTGTGTGGCAATATTTGCACTGTGCTTAAGGTCAGTCTGAACTAGTGCTCTTGAGCCTACTTTCTTCTAGGGCTCATATAGTTTTGAGTGGAACTAGCTGGGAAATCTTTGACCTTTTTTTTTTTTTCCCCACCACTAAGAAAATGCAGAATCAATTACAAAAATTAAGACAGAAAAAGGTGCTATTTTTTATTTTATTTTTGTTACAGTTGCCTTAAATCTAGAGTGAAATTCTAAGACCTATTTGTAAAGGAATTGTTAGATAAAAAGGGTAAGAAAGAAAATGTGAGACACACTTGACATGGAGAAATTCAGAATAATTTTCCTTTCCTATATGATTTAAACCATTTTTGCTCTTACTCTGTTTTCCACTGACATGGGGGAAATGCTTTCTCAAAATCATTTTTTCAAAGCAGAATTCTGTTTTGAGTCCTACTTTAGAATAGACTCTCAATCCAGCTTCATATACCATGTAAAAAGAATCCAAGGATCATAGAATAATTTGAAATCCCAAATCCTTAAGCTATAGGGAAATTTACAATATGGCTAAGCATCCTTCCTTGCAAATTCTGAAATCAGTTCATTTCCCTGAATTGCATCCAGTTTGGGTGAGGTGTATAAAACAGAGCTTTACATCAATTGTAACAAAACATACATTAAAAAAAAAAAAAGGATCAACTTACTCCGATAGCACACGTAGTTTTTCCCCTACGTGAAATATAGGTTGGCTTATATCTGCAGAGGGATAGTCATAGAGAACAGCAAGGAAATCACTCTCTTGACCTATTAAAGAAGAAATAAAATGTCACTTACAAACAAGATAAAGTTATGGAGCAGAAATGGATTTTTCATTATGTATGTTATATTTTACATAATAGGTCAAATGGGAAAAAAATCTCACTCTGAAATGTCACTTGGTAAACATAAAGAGGTAAAGATGAGCATATAACATTATAAGAAGAATGTGAAGATATTAGAAATGAAAGAAGTCATTTGGTTAATTGTAAGTAACTAATTTTAGACCACTTTTTTTCTAGTAATTACCATATTTAAAGGACATATTCAGTTTGAAACTAGAAAAATTAGTAAGTATTTATGGTATTAGGAAGTAAGCCAGTTTGATTAATGCCACTGTCTCTAAATGCCTCCAGCTACAATTCTGAGCCAAGCTGATGCATTGCATTTAAGGAAAGGAAGATGCATGTTGAATTGTGCCATCATTTAACACCACTGATACTTTCCGAAGTTATGAAATTAGTTTAGATCAAGGGCAGTGAGACTGTGGCCATTATTGCCTGTTTCCCATCAGTTTTGTCAATTCACTTGATGAACAGCTAGAGACCTTTATTCTGCCCCCTTGTATGGAAACTGTCCTAGAGGTAGCACATGATGCCCTGATCTTCAAGTAGAGAGGCAAGATGGGTATTTATAATTAGATCATTGTACAACTGCAGTTTGCAGAACTGAAGTCAATAAAGAGATAAGGCGGCCTTTTACATCAGTTGGGATGACGTGCTGAGTCTCCTGGGCTCCTGAGGGATGGAAGGGCACTTTGTATAAGACTAGGACTATCAAACGTTCAAGAGCTCCTCATCCAGTGGGAATCTCTGGTGCCCAGGAAACACTGACAGGTGGGAGGTTCAGAAATGTGTCATGCTGGGTGTTTTTAGCTCTTTGACAGAACTGGCAAGAGAGCTTGTGCAATATGCTGCATGTGTTTCTCCTGGAGGTGTGTCCCTTCCCTCTGCATGTCACAGTACCCTCCATTAGCATACAGGGAGACAAAGCTTTACTCTAGCAAGATCAGCACCCCATTCCTTAGTAATGACATCTAACAGTACGTTTGCAGAGGTGGTTTGCTCTCCATACTTACCCACTCTATGCAGCTCAACATGTGCAAAATGGGAATGAATTCAGGGGAGGAGAGAAATAAATTACCCAGGGAGATACACACAATTCCATAGGTTTGCTCATTTAATATAAATTCCTCATCAACTTCTCTTTAAGGAAGATTTTTTTTTCTTAGGGAAACCTAGAAACAGCACCCAGAATGAATGCTGAGACTGGCTCTGTCTTAAGCCTCTGTGTCCCAGGGCCTTACAAATAACTCACAGTGATACTGACGAAAGGCTGAAGGAAACATGCAAGCCTGCAGAAAATAAACATTTTCAAGAGGAGAGATTTTACACTGGTTACCCTCACAGCAGTGAAAATGAGAATATAAGTGTTAAGGAAAATATTCCACATCTGTTGTTTAAAGGAAATAAAAAGCAGTGTTTTCTCAGTTGATTTTGAGTAGCTGTTTGTTGTTTTCATATAGAGACTAGTCTTGTGCAAAGTAGTAGTTCATTTTACCTTAATACTCAAAATGACTGTAAGCATTTTTATTCTTGCTAGCCTTTACCCATTGAAGTAGCCCCGTGATACACTTAGTAAGTATCTGTATGGATGCATACATGTGTAGAGTCTGGAACAGGCACTGATTAGCTTGACAGTATGTTTAGTATTAGTATTATAATTTTCTTAGTTGATTAGTGTCACTGAATTAAGTAGGACTAGTCCAGTACCTTTGTATTAACCAGCCAACTGCTGTGATTAGTCTATTGTAACTTATTATACAATGAGTTCAACTCTACTGAAGAAATTCTGTGCTAAGCTTGCTTTCCCTGTTCTGCCCTAAAAATTAAGAAACACCTTCTCTGTCTATGAAACTGCTTAGTACCTGAGGCTAACAAAACCGAAGTATTGATGCTGAGTCTTCAACAAAGTAAAATCTTTATCCAGGATTGCAAGAAATAAATGCCAGAAGGTACATTGTAAGAAGTGCAGAAGGAGGATAAAGTGCTGTTGCCTAATTCCTCATTGTGGATTTGTTAGACACCAGTTCTACACAGAATGTAGGTTTTTTTGTTTGTTTGTTTGTTTTAGCTTAATGACAATGCCTTTAGCAATGCTTTTTTTGAAACTTATGCTGTTCATTTATAAATGTTTTGTTTCCATACTGAAAGGGTGGAAAACAAGTACTTTTGTGCTCTCCTTCCTTGTGTAGTGGTGGTTTGCATTTTGTTATGCTCTGCGGGGTACGTGACTTATTCTCTGCTCTAGCAAGATCTGCACTACTTTGCTTATGCTTTCGTCTTTATCTTCCTTTTTGTTTCAATTTTGCACATTAATTTGGAGTTCTGAAAAGGAAGGAATTAATCAGTGTTGGCTGCCACACCCATGCAAATATTCCCTCTTAAACTGTGTATACTTACATTAGAGTGAAAGTAAAGGGGTTTTGTACTACCAAAAATGTTAAACCTTCCCACTCCACAAACAAGACCTCTTTTTAATTGGTATTTAAATTATACCTTACTGGGTTTTTGATCATGTAAAATACCCCACCACACTCTGCAACATTTCACAAAATCCATACTAGCTCCTTTCAAACATAAAAGCCTTGAAACAGGGACTAAACAAATCATCCTGTTTCTCCACATCTGGATTTCACAGTGATCTAATAGATTTGACCTGACAAGCTCCCCACATTATAAAAGAAAAAAAAAAATTACTAAGTTTTTCTAACACAACCTCTCCTCTACAGTGTAAGTGTAGGTTACATCTGAAATGGAACAACTCAAAAGTTAGAGTGGAAAGATCGAAGCAGAGTCATTTCCACTGAATCAGGTGTTAATTCTGGGTTGGGGTTTTTTTGGAGTAGAAAATGAATATGAAATGCATGTTAATTTTAGGCACCTGCATCCCTGGATGTCTTGCAATGTGTGAGACTGAATATTACATGCTTCAAGTTATTAATTGTGAATGGAATATGAAGCACTATTAGAGAAGAGGGAGAGCATAGGCAAAGCATCCAGATCCAGCTCATCACCCTCAAAAGCATGGTGCTGTGGACCACTGTGGTCCCTGTCTGGACTGGGAATGAGCTGCTCAGAGCTCAACTCCTTGCATCATCCCAGCTTCACTGTCCAGCAGAAATACGGTGATTTATGGCATGGCATGCACCAGAGAGGGTTCAGGAGGGCACTCGTGTGTGTCTGGGAGGCTGTCTGCAGCAGCCATAAGGTGTGGCTGCAGAGTCACACTGGCGTACCCAAATTAGCTCTAAACCAGCCAGCTTGGGAACTGAGAGTTATGCAGGTGCAGCTCAGTAAGGATTAACTCTTGATTCAGGGTCCCAAGGGAAGAAAGAGGAGGGGGTGGGCTCACGACCCCTGATGACCCTTTGCTGCTGTAGCTACTCTCTTAGTACCTAGGCTATGTCAGGGATGCTCAAACAGTGATGCTTTCAGGTGGAGTGCAGTCATGTTTGGAATTCAAATTCCTCCTTGGCAAATGCATTTTATGCACTTTTCCCCTTTTCAGGACCAAGATTGATGGCCTGGAGGTGAGGAAAGCACAAGGTTATGCTTTCAGTGCAGTTCTCAAGCAGCACTGGGGGCTTACAGGGGTCTGATGAATACATTCATACTGCAGATCAATTCTGCAGACTCTCAATTAAGTGGGTTTTCTACCTGCTTCTTGTTGAATATTCTTTCCTTTCTTTCTTTCTCTTCTGTTTCAGTCCTTCATTTTATTCAGTATCACTGAAATAAGCCTGTGTAAAACCTGCTTTTCCTAATAACTATTTGGACTCTTGTAAGTCCATGGATTGGATGACCGCACTTAAATCAAAGGTGGCTGTTCCTGGCCTGGGAGAAATCTTCCCTGTTTGGTGATGTGATTTGGAGTTTAGTCTGCTCAGGAAGACAAACAGACACAAAGGCATTGGATTAACCTCAATATATGCTTTTAGTACCAAGTTCTTTTACAAACTGTCTGGTTTCATTGGATTTGGATGACAGTACCGGTGTTTGTATTCCCAAATTCAATTAGCAACATCTAAGCCATTATGAAAGATGCTGGTTTGATCCAGACTGAATTAGATCCAAAGAGCTATGCAGGCTGTTAAATCCTAGAATGATAGAATGGTTTGTGTTGGAAGGGACCTTTAAAGGTCATCTAGTCCAACCCCCCTGCATTGAGCAGAGACATCTTCAACTAGATCAGGTTGCTCAAAGCCCTGACCAGCCTGACCTTGAATGTTTCCAGCAAGTAGGGTTTCTACCACCTCTCTGGGCAACCTGTTCCAGTGTTTCACCACCCTCACTGTAAAAAATTTCTTCCTTATATCTAGACTAAATCTACCCTCTTTTAATTTAAAATCAGGATGTGACAAAGCACCTTTGTAGATGTGATAGACATGTAGGAGAGTGCAAGCAGATTGAACCCTGAATTTCTAAATGGGTAATTTCCCTTTGCAGTCACTGTACTATCAATGTTTGCTGAGTTGTCTTTTAGTGGTATGCTATAGTTCCATTACTGGAAATGGTGCAGTTGGCTTTAGCCCTACTAAATCCTGATTTTTAGCATGTGCAGGAACAACACAAATACGGTCACAGCCATGGCAGTGACCCCTCACTCCCCTGCTCATCAGCGAGGTCCTGCTCTGAGTGCGTGCATGTCTCTGTTTTGATGGTTATGGTTTTCATGACAGCAGTTGTTGGGAATATCAACAAACAGCACTCTTCTTCACAAAATAAATAAATAAATAAATAGTCAGTTCATGTTATAGGCCATTAATAGTATTTGGTCTCTGTTTTATTAGGACCTAGGGCTATATGGCTGCCCGTATCAGTTAATTCTTGGCCGTGCTCAAAACAGGGCTGGGTTTCCTTCTAGCACTAATGATACTAGGCTGATTCCCTATCCCTATAATATTGAGTAGCACAACTGGACCATCTTTCAAGGAAAACCTGAAAATTTTGATTAATGCCTTTCCCTTCTGAAAAAAAAAACAAACCCAACCCCCCAAAAAACCCCCAAACCAAAAAAAACCACCAAACAACCAAAAATTAAAACTCAAAATGAAAAACCAAAACTGTTTTCTCTTCCTCACCTTTGGGGAGTGATTTATTGCAGCTCTTGTACCATCTGTCTGTTGTATTGCAGCACAAGAGCCAAGGCTGTGCTGACTCTCTACCTACTCACTTGCGGTTTGGGAGTAGCAGGTCACCGAATCCCTCTTGCTTTTCCTCTCAGGTGCATGACCTCTACCAGCCTACAATGGGGGCTTTGCAACCTGATTTTTTCATGTATGGATGCATAAGACAAGTGCGTTAGATTCCCCTTTGGCAGCTTGGCCTGTGAAATATGTATTTCTGTATAACCTTTATTGATAAACTTCATGACAAGTTGTCTGTGTGCTACTTTCAATACAATGGTCTAACAGACTTCAGGTTCAGTGCAAGCATAATATCATTAAGGTTTTTAACCTTAAATGAAGCAAAACCAAATTTTGAGAACATTTTTTTATAAAATATCATATGCAAGTATGTCAAAATACAGTATTTTTGGTTTCTGAAGTAGTACTTCAGTGCTTTCTGAATTGGAAGGAACATCTTTCAAGGAGCACCAGCAAATAATAGTTTTAACATTTGGGTTTTTTAATTAAAGTACTTCTTGGAAAATGAGCTAGAATGTACCTAAAAATAAGCACTGTCTAGAGGATGCCCTCCTTCTCCCATAGCAGTCATGCACTTGCTTGCTTTTACTACATCAAGCAAATGAAGGAAGACACATGGATGAATGCACCATATATTTTGAACATGTTTTTCTCTTGAAAGAAATCAAATGAATGCTTACCCGTTTGGCTCGGCATATTTGTTTCTTCAGAAGCTCTCGGAGTTTTCACAGTATTTCCCATTGCGCTCTCTAATTCCGTCAAAGCTCTTCAGAACTACATCAAAGGAGATGTTGAAATTAAACATCAGAATAACACCTGCTGTGCCAACAGATGAGAAATGACCTAGTTTGGGTGTCTCCAATTTTGTACAGTTTTGCTTTTGAGAACTCTTGTGTCAAATTCATGTGAGAGTTTTACATACTTGCTAAACTCTTGCCACTTTGGTGCTTTTATCAGGGGAATAGCAGAAAACCACAGCTAGGGAAGTTGCTCAGAAGAACACAGTGTAGTAAAAGTTTCCATTACCAGTACCTCAGCACAATAGGAAGTCACAGCAAAGCCATACCCGTACAGTCATTTCATATACAAACTGTTCTTTTCAGCATTTGGAGTTCTGAAGCTACAAAGAGATTAATTAGATGGATGTATCTGGTTTTCAGCACTATGTGTATATTATGTTGCTTTAGTGCCAAACACTAAGAATGTTGTTCAGTGGGGTTTTTTTTTCTGATGCAGTTGTGCTCTCAGCGAATGTGGGCAATGTTGTTTTTCCTCTTTTCTTTCTTTTTTTCTTTTTTTATTTTTATTTTTATTTTTTTTTAATTTTTTTTGAGTAACACCTTGCCTCAAAATGTTTGATCTCAAAACACTCCCACTGCATAGACAGTGGTGCAATTTCTTGAGGTACTTGTCTGAAAAAGTCTTACTGGATGTACAAGAAACAGTACCAAACAATCATGGCACTAAACATTATGAGAGGGACAGTTCCTTCTCATGGCTTTACTGCACCCATCCTAATTCTCCTTCACAGGCGCCAAAGAGAAAAACTCCTTGGATGTGGAAGGTGTATTATGCAATGGTACATTTTCAGAGGCAGAAAAGACTAAACTATATCTGTTTGAAGGTGTACATTAAAGGAAAATAACTCAATAAATATCACCAGCTGGTAGGTAATTCTTTTTTACAAAACAGTTGCCTTGTGAAAGTGATAACAGAAGTTCTAGCAGCATTGCGTGGGTATTCTGCATCTTTCAGTCTTTTCTAGCTTAAATATTTCAAAGACAATTACTGCCTTCAGTATGCTGCTTTTGACTTACAAGAGGTTAGAGCCTGACAGTTTTGGCTGGAGAGGTATCTAAATTGTGAAGCAGTACTGCTGAAATCAGCAACACTTTATTAGTAATTGTCTTTTGGAATAAAATTAGCAGAATTTAGTATATTGCTTAAGATCATATATTTTTGATGTCTTACAGCAAGTTTAGGAAGACATCCTAGAGAATAAAATGCCTTCCAATAGAGAGAAAATTCATCTCTTATAAAATGCAAATAGATCAGTGCTAAAACAGATGGTAATGCACAGTTTGACTCTACCTTAGGTGATTTTCAAGCTTCTTAGTGCTTGTTCCCAAAGGCCCTTTGCTAGAAGTCTCTATTTCACCAGCCAAATGGCACATTACCCTTTCACTGTCTGCACTCAGGAACTGGCGTGTGGCACATCTGTAGGATGCAGCTGTGCCAGTGTCTTTCTGATGAGTGTCTGCAATCTGCTTTCACAAGAACAAAAAACTGTTTCATTGCCTGATATAAGAAGTCTGGAAGCTGAATGAAAAAGTAGTCTTAAATTTAAATAAACTATTCAGGTATTCATGTTTCAATAAAAGGGTCTCTCTTGGTAGAAAACATAAAATTATTTTCCATTTAAATATACCTAAGTTTCTAAAACTGAAATCAGAATTCATTTTGACAGGTACTGTCTACTTGGAAGAAAAAAAAATTCCTAATCCAACTATGAATACTTTTTTGCAAGACCAAATTTTAATTTCTTCAACATTTTTCTCAGCTGTATCCCATCAAGAATAAGAGATATGTGCATAGGAATAGTGCAGCCAGTACTTTGGCTACAGATATTATAGAAGTTCCTAGTTCATCCTCAGATTAGCCAGTAAAATTTCCTGGGCATGGCAATAGAGAGCTCAACAGGGCTGAAAAAGTCATCCAGGGAAGTGGAGTAAACACCTGGATGGATAATCTCTGCTAAGCTCTGTGCTGTAGCATCTGCATTTTTGCAGTACTTAAAAAGAGCAGTTCAGATCTGGCTAAGTGTATAATAAGTAAGGTGCAGTTACCAAAAATTTGTGCAACTCCAGATAGGTGCCAAGCATGGCAGGATAAATATCTTATGCCTGTCTATAATTTTAACACACACAAATGTTATTTAGATGAGAATAGTACTTGAATTTTGTGTCACAAAAGTATGGAAAAATAAAAATAGTTGAGTCCTGCCTTTATGTACCTCTTTATTCTGGGTCTTGGTATTTGAGGGCCAGGAGAGTAAGTCATCTCACTAGTGATGAGATTTGTGACAAAGTGCTTTCAAGGGCTTTTTTTTTCTACTCTTAAGATAAAGTGGATAAAATTTTCAGGTGTGCCTGAGTCACTTTGGAAAGTGATACGTAGCATTAGTACATGATGGAAAGACTTCTGAAAACTTTACCTCGCACTTACAAACTTTCTAAAACATCACATTTGAGCAAGGCATCTTGATTTTCCTAGATGTTATGTAGGGATATAAACTCTAAACATTGCTTTAAAAATTCCCGCAGTGTTTTTGAAGGTCTCCTTGTATACAGTTTGTGATTAAACCACTTGCTGCCTAATTCAGACAGATTAAACAGCAGACAACAGCATGTGCCTACTTCGTATTTTTGCAGAGCATATTGAAAAACTGGCCTGGCTCACTTTTGTCATATAAATCTTTGTTCTTCTCCAAGGACCTCTGAAGTCAACAGGACAGAGCGTGTAGCTTAGTGCTGCTACTTCAGAGGTGGAAGAATCTGACTTATGGAAAATACAAATGTTATAAAGTACTTACGTAACAGTGAAGAACAATGGCTTTTTGGACTTTTCTGTCACTAGCATGACAGTTTGCTCTCTCTCATTACATTTTCCACGCTAAGTTTTACTGTCACTAATTACCACTGGTGAGAGCATAAAGTCTTGAAAGAGACAGAGTTCAACATGTTCTCTAGTCTTATGGCAGAAGTGTTCAACAAAAATAAGCAAATGGAAAGCTGTGGCCACAGCTGTTGGTTCACTTATCCAAAGTGATTAAAAGGAAAATGACAGATATCAGACTAGGTTTTACCACTACGGCCACTTGTCATTATGCATTTGGGCAGAGTAAAGGTACCTACAGTCCAGTCGAAGGTGGTGGACTGAATGCCCTGAGGCATGGCTCAACTCTGAGATATTAAAAAATGGATAGAAATGGAAGAAATTGAAAGTTTTGTTTGAAATGGGATGGGGCAAAATATTATTTCTACTTGCTTGCTGGCAATGGTATGTCACATGTCACTGTCTTTAGAGCACCAGTGTATGAATTAATATCCTAAGTATTTCTAAAACAACAGTGTACATGACTCTCAAGTGCATGGTAGAACTTAATGGCTTAATTAGCTTGTGCTTGCATTGAGTTTTGGCAGCACAATACAGATCCATTGTATTGCTATATGATAACCCATACGGTGGTTTTCTGAAATTTTGAGATACTCTGCAAAAATAGACTTACAGGCAACTGTAAAGCATCTTATAGCTGAGCTATTTTTTAATCATTTAAGTCAATAGCAGAACAATAACAGTTTTATAGATGATCTTTTGAAATGGCAAATTTGCTCCAGGCACTGTATCTCACTTAAACCTGGTGACAAGAGTTTTGTGTACAAGGAGAGGTGGCATCCCTCTGTCATAGAAGCAGATAATTATGACAGATCCAAAGAACATAATTCATTGAGGGCAATTTGGGAAGAATTAAGGAGAGGTGATAGACTCTAAGCTCACCTTGTCTTATGAACCCAAAGCTCTGCATGGAAGAGTGCAGCTGCTGCTCAGATCAGAGGCACCACTGTGCTGCTGGGCTGCAAACCAAACTGCCCACAGCTGTAAGGCCGGCTTTCCCTGATCACAGGCCACCTCCTCAGGCTTGTGTAGAAATTTTGTTTTAACTGTTCATATCACATTTGCAGTCTTCCAAACTTTTCTACTTGTGCACATGGTGTTTAACAAAGCCAGTCGCTGCAGCCATGGCTATTTGCAAACACACAGCTAGTGGGGTTTAGTGCTCTTTGCTGCTTTATTTTTGTTGCTGAAAGGAAGGTGAGGAAACATCTACAGCCCCAGTCCTGCCTTGTGTCCTATTTTTCAATGGTAAAGCTCTCAACAGATACGAACTCTTCGCCTGTCAAGACTGGAATCTTGCTGACCTAAATCATGGGTCCCAAAAACCTGTGGTACAGTTTGCACCTTCCGTTCCTGTGCATGGCACATGTAGCAATAATTTCCTCTCACAGAATCTGTTCTCTGAGAAAACGCATTTCTGGAGCAGTTAGATAGCACAACACATAGTAAAGTCTGTTGCTTTGTAAGAACTTTTTCAAAATTATATTTAAAATGATCAAGAATTAGTAAATATAAAGAAATTAAAATAATAAGAGAAATGAAAAGGCAGGATAAGCACCTGAGTAAAGCCCCTCTGCAAGGAATTCTTCAGACTATTAAAATTAGGATATCCATCATTCCTGAGATTCTATATCCTCTTTTATTTTTGTTACCTGATATTCACATCTATACTGCCAAGGTCTTACAATTTAATTCTCAATAATGTTCATAGGTAATGTCTGAATCTTATTTAGCTTGAAAATGAAAATGCTGGCATCATTTAATTTTTCATATGAGAAAAAAAGCAGCTTAGATTTCAGAAGCTGTATAATTTTTTTGCGAATTTTCCTTAATTTGTCATTAATCAAAATGAGCATCCTTGTAGCTTTACGCTTAGAAAGAACAATGTAACACTGTAATCAAGATAATTCATAGCAACATACAAGTATAAAACAACACAGAAATACCATATTATGCAAACTTCTAATGCTTTGAATAAAAAAACCACTAATCTATCTGTGACATTTCCCATAGTTTAGGTTATAGTGAGCTTCTGTTTGCTTCAATGTAAGGTCCTAAGCATCTGTCTTACTGTGAGCTTTCAGTAGAAAGACTCCTAGTCCCTTCTATCTTTAGTAACACTCCTTATGAAAAGGATCAAGGCAGACTTTTCTATTTCTACCTTTGGTGGTACTTGAAATCCACAATCTGAATACTGCCCTTCTTAATGAAAGAGAACTCCCTTTTCTATAAATAAAGTGGAAACATTTGGTCCCATATGCAGATAATCTAAAATGTATCAGAGCAATGATTACCTTTAAATGCTAAGCATGATATTCCAGGTTGCAGTATTTCTCAAAAAAGCTGTAGTCATAATACTGCTCTCATGCTGCCAGCAAGGTTTAGCTGATCAAGTCGAGGAGCAGCCGGTCGAATGAGCGTGTTGTGAAGTTCACGCTGTCATGTAGAGCAGCATTTGCCAAACAGGCCACATACTTCCTCTCTGAGAAATAAGGAAGGCTCAAAGTGTTTGCAACAGATGAGGTTCCTGTTGCAAGTCACTACTCAAGACGCTTTTTATCTATGGGCTGAGAGAAATAGGGAGGTTTGCAATATATTGCATAAGGGCTGGTTTGAACAGATATAAAAAATGAAGAAAATAACCTGTTCTATGTTACTTAGAAAGGGTTTCTCTTCCTCCCTTTTTTTTTTTTTTTTAAAAATTTATTTACCCAGTAATGCTCAGTTTCCAACTGTTTTGTTTTATGTAGTTTTGCTAGTTTTTCCAACAGACAGGAAGAGGCACAAAACTTTATTTTCCATTCTTATTGAGTCTGAATGGAAATGCAAGCTTTGCTTTATTCTTTACTCTGCATTCCAAAACACTGCCTGCAAATAATTGAAGCTCAATAGCAGCAATGAAAGAAGATGGAGTGAAAGCCTGTCTACGAAGCACATTGTCACATCAGTTGTAAAAAGTGCAGAAGCAGGAGCCCCAGGACCTCTCTCATCTCTGTGTCCGAGGTGGGGAAAACAAGATACTAGCATGTTAAATAAACTGACTAAAGTCACTCAAGAGTGCAGATATGGATATAGAAGTCAAAGGGATTTATTAAGGTTTGCCTTTTGCTTTTATGATCATGATGTGATCTGAAAAGCTCATATATCTAATTTTGTGTATTAAAAAAAACAAACCACAAAACAAAACAAAAACACCAGAAAACTCAAGTAAAGTTCTTACTTCACACCAGAGTAGCTTTGAGTAGTTGCTCATTGTAATGCCAGTCTGTTTGATGATGAAAACTAAAAGTTGTCAAGAGCAGGAGCTATTGTGTAAGCATTATTGGAACCAGGAGACAAGGATCAAATTCTCAAAGCAGTGCTAAAATTTGGAGCCCTGGTACTTACAGGAGAACATAATTTCTTTTGATGGGCTGGGCTAGCAATCCTCACCTGGAGGATCTGTATTGTGCTGCCAAAACTCAATGCATTTCCACTGGAAACACAATAAAATGCAGCCATGGTTTGTACCATGCTTGTTGAGGAACAGATGAGTTTACAGTGGAAGGAGGTAAATAAAATTCTCCATTTCCATGTCATTTCTGCCTGTGTCTGCTGGCTATTTACCCTTATGCAATGGTGAGAACCAGTTTACCATTTCAGTATGTTCAGCTAACTTGCTTTAAATGATAAGATAGTTGATAAGGTAATGTTTACATCTCAATGGAAGAAAGTTTTGATATGAATTAAGTAGGGCTTTATATGTCATCTTAAAAGTATTCATATCCTGTTATTTAAGTCACTAACCTGACACGGGCACTCAATGAGTCACATGAGAGAGGAACATTGCACTTGCAGGACTGCCTCTGATTACAGCAAAGAAGGATTTTCCAAAATCCATATATAAAAAGGAAATCTTCTTCAAAACATTATTTTTGAGAGAAGAGAGAAGATTGTCTCCCCCATTTTTATTGGAAAATCACAGTTGTAGTAGATGGTTATAGAGGGAAAAATGTTTATATCTCAGTCTCCTTTTCCATTGCAGCACTGGCTTGCCAATTCCCTGTTACACTTCATGTGCTAGTGTCTGCCACATAGTTCCTTAGCTGTGATAGAGAATCCCTGAGTTCATTCCAAAGTTTTCTACTCCTCCAGGTTCTTGAAGACAAACTTTGTCTAAAAGCCTGGAAGAAATGACATTAATGTCTTCACACAGAGCCCTGCAACTTTGGTGTGTTGTAAGCACTTGTCACTATGCAAAATTAGATGTCTAAGGAAAAGAAATACAGGATACTGAAAAAAAATCCTGCAAGATAAAGAAAGGCCTCAAATTGTCAACAACCTTTGAAAATACTTTAAATCCAGCCTTTTAGAGAATAATCTGTTAAGCTAACTGGAAAGAACAGTTAGTGGTCTTTTAGTTGCAGCTTGCTTCTTTTTGCAGGGAAAAACAAAGCAAAAACCAGGATATAAACAGTCTATTCAATCTGGCATTAACTGAAACTGAAGACATCCTCAAACAGAAAGAAACTGCAGTTTTCTGTCGGTGGAGTGATTATCTTCAAGCACGACCTGCAAAGGAGAAGACTGCAGTATCCATTTCTCGGTGTCTCTGAGCCCAGCTTAAATGCCTTATGCAAGATCAGTCTAGTCAAACACAAACCATGTTTGAAGTGATAGGAAGCACTTGAGCTCAGCAGCCAGGAAATGGAAGAGCTTTGGCTATTCCAGAGGTCAAACCAGATATTCTGAAAGACACTTCTGGCTGTGAACTGTATGCATCTGAGCTTGGAGAAGGCCTAACTGTATAGGGACACTATCTTTAACAAATAAAATATTGCTGTACAGCTGGCTCTTTTGGGAAAGAAACATGAGGACATTGGTGGACTTGGCAGAGTTAGCTTTGCAGTTGGACTTTATGATCTTAAAGGTCTTTTCTAACTTACATGCTATGATTCTATGATTTCATTGGTTTGACTCTTTTCATTAGATATTTTTTGATCTTGCTTTTTGGGTGGTGTTACTGTTATTGCTGTTTGCCTGTAGCATGCTTCTGGGCATACAGAAAGCCTGCTCTGTATGGACTCTGAAGCCTTGCAGCCATCAGAAAAACTGCATCAATTTGAAGGGAGTACATGCCTCAAAGAGGTGAACATGGCTCAAGCAGGGTTTTCAGTTTCAAATCATGTTGGAAAAACAAGAGGTCACGGTGTAAGGAGAGGAAGATGGGTTTGGATTTAAAGACAGTGGGTGATAAAAACTAGTTGCAATGAAGTTTCTAATTGTTAGATCTGATGTGAATCAGTTTTGAAAAACTTTGCAGGAGTGAGTTTCCAGAGTAAATTAGGAATTAAAAGACATGCAGCACTGCAGCTTATATGATAATTGTCTTTTTCAGGTATGTTGGGAGACAGAGGTACAGCTTACAGTAATAGTCCATATATTCTTTTATATTATCTCATCAGAACAGCTGCAAAGGGTGGTATTTAACTAAAAGCTCCTGAACTGTGAGACATCTGAAGCAGATATCTAGCATTCAGCTATACAAGAATAGTTAGATGTGCCCAAGAAGTGGAGGGAGAATTGGGATGGGCAGGATAGCACCAATGCAGGTCTGTGAGCTATGATGTCCCAAGAAAGAAGTTTGCAAGAGGTATCAACCTCAACTCAGCTGATTACAACCTAACATCAAAGCAAGGATTCAATTTCATAGAATACCAATTTGCATGCATCAGCTTCTCACCATTGTGAGCTGCAACATTTCCTAGTAGCTGAATTTCTACTGTCTTGCTTAACCTCTAATTGGCAAAGAGAAATAAAGAAATGCTTGCAAAGCTGCTGGTCCCTGAACTAAACAGTACTGAAGGCTTTGCCATCATCTGTTACAGTAGGTAATATTGCCCAAAATTGGAATGTTCCCACTATCCCTACGAATTTAGGAGGACAGTGCGCAATACTGCTGTTGTGGATTTTGCAACACATTTGCAACTGCTTCTTCTCAGCAGTTCAGTACTGAATGTTTTCATCTGGGTCATTGTAAAAAATGTCATCAGAACTTCCTCTAACGACAGACGGTCAATCTGTAAGGACAAGAATTGCGTATGGCTTCAGCTCCCTGTCAGTCCCTTCTAAACGATGCTGAGATAGGAAATACCCTGTGATGGCAAGATGGCTAATGTTCACAATTTTATTATATATCTTATATTGTTTAGTTTAAAAGTTTACTTTCAAAAAACTACTCTGTAGGATCATCTGAAGATCTCAGCTGTTTGTCTTAAAATGGAATTTTTTAGCTCTTGTGTTTATAGGTACAGGAGAATTTCTGGAGAATTAAAAAAAACAGAGGACTAACAAAAAGAAGACAGAGTTGGTTGGTTTTGAGCTGATCTCATGATTTTTGGTTTCCGGATTCATGATTCTGTCATGTTGATGGTAACATAGGCATCATGCAATGGAAATGAACAGTCCCTCTGCTATTTCTGCTTCTGCCTAAATAGTCCTATTTTTCAAAGCACACAACTCCTTCATTACTGGTTGCTGGGACTAATCACACAAACAAATTATAGTTTTCTAGGAAAAGAAGCCAACAGAAGTGGTAAGTGCAGATATGTTATCCTCTGTGTCCTGAGCCTTCCTCTAATGTGGCAACAACATTTAGGGGAGATTTCTTTTTCATATGAAAACTGCAGGCTCAAAAAGGAAATAATTTTAATTCTGGGCAGTCTTCAGCTTCTGCTCTCACTTATTTGTTCTTGAGGTTTTTTTTGGTGAGGATGAGGAAACAATGAGTCTGTATTGTGATGTGAATTTGAAAAACAGAGAACTGGTAGAATTTTGCTTGCCTAACTTCTGTGGTAAGAGGAGTCCTGTTTCCAGAGCCTGGAATGTATTTCAGATACACCAGGAGGGGGAAAGTAACAGTACTGCTTACAAATGCTACTTGAATGATGTCCTAAGTTTCTCTGTCACCCGCTTCCAGTCCCAATACAAATTAAGCCTGAATAACAGTCGTGGATGCCATAACTCTTTCAAACCCCAGACACAACACATGCTTCCTGAATGCGAATGTTATCAAAAAAAGCAAACTGAGGAAGTGGCCATTACCATGGAAAATAGAAGAAAAAAAAAAAAAAAAAACAGAAGAAAGAAGAGCACATAAACCTCTTCTAACCACTCATTCAAAGAAGAAAAAATAGCCACAGCTAGATTAGGGCTCCAAACAAGAATTCTCCTCACCTCACAAATGTGTTTGCAGAATTTCTGGGTTTTTCTTTTACTCATTGAGCTTGGACCATATTTAGTGTTAAACCGTGCACATCCAGTGCTGTCACATGAAGATTTGCCTGTCCCTGTGCAGAGAGGACTTGTGTACAGAACCTTTTGCAATCCTTGTTTGACTCAGTACTTGACCCAAAGGCAGTCTTTCAGTTTGTAGAGACCTCAGAGACAGGGGAACTTTGCACAGCTTTTAAAATCCCTGTGAGGAGATGTGTTCAAAATAAAGTATAAACTAGAATGTTTTGCTTGGTCCCAGTGAATTTTTGGATTCTGTATGTCATTTGATCTCAGTACTCTTTTTACCAAGCTTAGCCTTTTAATAAGGCAACTTCAGAATATCCACAGAAACTGCCACTTTCAAAATCTGTGAAACTTTCAGAATTTGGGAAATGGAGGCCCTTTATTTTTTTATGTGGTTTTTTTTTGGGGGGGGGGGTTGTTTTAAATGAATGCCATTTAGAGGTATTGGATACTGGATAAAACATGCTGAGCACATTCAGATCTGATGTTGAAGAACGTATTTGCCAGATTAATGGATAACAATTGCGCAATCCTAGATCTAATTTCTCTGCTATACCAAGGAGGCACATAATTCCTTGCTCCAAATGAAAAACAAGGAAGCTACTCTTCTGAGAGAAGATTGCATGCTGTGTTATCCCTTTTCTAGTCTCACTCATCCCAGTTCTGGTGAACATGCTCTTCCAAAGGCCAGACAAAAAAGCAACATTCTCATTCTGCACACCCTGGGGACACACCCACACACAGAGATGCTCTCATCAAGGATATTTTTCTTTCTCTGTCATGACCAACTGAGTCAGTGCACGTAGTCAGCAACTGGTAAATATCATGCCTTACAAACACGAAATAGGCCACCGCAAATCCCACGTGAAGACGAAGCCCATTGCTCACTCAGGTTCTCATCTAAATTGTGGGTGGAAGTGAGGAATAAGACCAAGTGGTGTTTATTTTTTTCTTCTTTAGTTCTTCTGCCCTCTTAAAACCAGAGATGGCAATTCTAGTGCCTCAGCATTGATAGTCTTAGCTTTTTCTTTTGCTTATCTGCAACCATATGCATCTCAGTCATTAAGCTAATAATAGGGCTTGTTTTACAGATCCCTTAGAAAGGAAGAGAAACCTTTCAGAAAAGTAGTAACACTGGAAATTCTACTTACAGTGAACTAAAAAGACTCTTTCTACATCCAAACAGTAGTATCTTTCTAATTATTTTCAGAAACAAATTTATCTAGCTGTGAGCAATGAAATCTTATAAGTATCAATGGGTCGAAACAAAGTTTGAAATATAGAAAAAGTTCTGGGTGCTGACCAGGGCTGCACAGAGTTCTTCAGACTCAAAGCTTTGAGACAATTTCGAATTAAGAATTTGCTGTTTGTTTTCTGTTTCTTTTTAATTTTCTCCTGGTTTTATGCTTGCAGTTATGCTTTGAGCAAATTCAGTAAGAAGTGAGTTAATCAGTTGAATAGATCGGGGTCTTTCATATCATGCATCTAGGGTTTGTTTTTCTTTTAGAAGGCGGAAGCTAAGCTTAGCAGTTATTATAGTAAACTGATGTAAATGTTTGGAAATTAGTCGTTTGAACCATGTCAGAGCTATTCCAGCCTTTCTGTTCTAGGTCAGATCTTATCAGATTTATGTTAATTTCTCTGCATTTTCAGTAAGTAGTTTTCATACTCAACAATGTTGCACCATCTTTTCTTGATGAGGACTTTTTCCATGCTGTAGGAAAAAGCAGTCTGGGATAGAGATTGGACTGTAGCCTGTACTCTGATTTTGATGTGCTCTGGCTCTGGTTGATCTTCTGCAGCTTGGTTTAGCCTTTTGTTCCTACTACCTCTGTTCATAGCTCTTCTAAATCCTCACTGTTCCTTGGGTTAGATATCTTAGCATTTCTAGACTAAATTTATTTACACTCAATATGAATAGTTAATGCTCCTTTGGCCTTGTACCGGCATTGTCCTAAGGTATAAATAGCTCTTCTTCACGGATTCATTTATAAAGATCATGCCTGCTCTCAGTTCTTGTTTATCACAGTTAAGGAAGCAAAAATCTATTTAGTCTCCTTGTGTAAAATGTGCTCTCCATTCCCTGACATGCCTCACAGAACCTTCTTTGTATCCACTCCTGTCTGAATGTTTCTTCTTCCAGCAAAGTTTTCAGAAAGATTTGTGACCTGGTTATAGACACAACATAGACAGTTTCAGGTGTCTTACAAAATAACCATGGCAGAGCTGGAAACAGCCAAACCCATCCTTCTCCTCTTCGCTTTGATCATTAGAACTTGCTTCTTATGATTTAAATACCAGTGTTTTACATTCTGAAACTGGTCAGATTTTGCTTCTCATCTTTTTCACATGCACCAGGGGACCAGGTCTCTTGATAACATGTTGACTGATAAGTGTCTTTCTTTTTCAGGGAGGTTCAGCTTTTTCTCCAGCATCTATTATTACTAAGAGGAGAGTACAGACCCAAGCAGCAGCCCTGGCTGAAGATGTGGGATGCCCTTCATCCACCAGTGAGGAAATTGTAGCCTGCCTCCGCCAGTTGCCTGCTCGTGTCCTCAATGATGCACAGACTAAGGTACATCATAGCAAAGTATATGCCATTGGTAGGGAATCAAAAGTTTTCATCAACACAAAGCTGTGAGGAAGCTTCAAAGACAAATTGGACTGAATCCTTGTGAAAGATGAACTGGACTAGCTTTGTTGGAGTGATGGTGATGTCTATGACATCCACTTCTAAGCTATGGATACTTACAGATTGATTATCCTTTAGACTAAATTCTGTTTACACTACTTTGACCTCATCTTCCAAAATTAGTCTAAATATAGTGTTCACCTTCTTTCAGTCCCCTCTCATCTGCCCATTGGTTTTACTCTAGAGGAGTAGCGAGTGTCTGTAGCTTCACTAACTGCATTCTTGCATTAAAGGAAGTGGGGAGGGATGTCAGTGCTCTGTCTCTTAAGTGGGAGACTTGTGAAAGCTGCACTATAAATGATTCTAGAGATGGATCCTTTACACACTGATTAAAACACTCACTGATAATAGATTTTCTGATCAGGACCAGCATAGAGCCAATCCCTAATTTGAAACAATATTTTTATGACTATAAGACCATCAATTCTCTTGACCTATTCATCAAGTTTTACTTACTGAGACTGTCAGCAAAAGCATTTTTTCCTGCCAATGCTGAATTTGTATTTACATTAACTGATCACTTGTTCACTTGAAGGCTATCAATCAACTCAGTTATCTGAAGCATAAATAAAAGGGAAATGGCCAGGGTAAGCTATTTTAACTGCACTATTATTGCTTTTTTTGCTAACCTAGCTCCTAGCTATAAGTGGCCCATTCCAGTATTGGGGTCCAGTGATGGATGGAATTTACCTTCGGGAACCTTTAGGTAAAGCCCTGCAGCACCCTCAACTTCGGAAAGTAGATCTGCTCATTGGAAGTGCTCAGCAAGATGGATTGATCAGCAGAGCTAAGGCAATTAAGGTAGGAAGAGACTCACTGTTAATGAACTGATGATATTACTATTATTACAGTGATGACAGTAATCATATGCAACCAGGACAGATGTTTTTGGATTTCTACAATTTGTGAATTATACTCCATGCAAATATGCAAAGGTGTTGTCCATCTCCAGCCAGTCTTGTTTAGGCTGATTAATGGCATTATTGCATTTGTTGATTAACATTACCTGGAGAGATACAAAAAGTACAAGATCAGCAACAATTTAACATGTAGTAATATGCAGCAGTATGTTTTAATGTCTCTAAAATCAATTGTACCTCACAAAGAAGAAAGCAAGCTCCTAAGTTGGTTATGAGGTTCACTGTGCAGCAGAGCTGTCAGTCTTCCACGCCAATGTTTTTTTTTTGTGGCAACTCTTTTTCTCTGTTACTTTTAAGAAGTACGTCTTCTTGTAAAGATGGTTCTGAATATGAAAAATCTATGACTAAGAATAGCATTGGCCTGATGTGTGGGCTATGGTTTCAGGGCATAAACTGGTGAAATGAAAAATAATTTCATCTATGCTCTACTTTGGACATAAAAGTCCTCAAAAGCTTGAAGGTCTACCCAGAAAGATTTTATGTCTTCATGTGGACCCTCTGGCACTGTCTGTTCTTGAGACAGCATATCAACCCCTTCTAATTCATCTGTCCTTCTCTACAATGGGAACACTAGCACTTCCTTCTTTAACACTGCGAAATTAAATTAAATGTTCCTGTGTGCTCAGATATATGCTAAGAAATCAACAGGAGAATGTAACAGAGCAGGGATTATTTTGAGGGTTATCTAAGTGAACTGCAGGTCTGTTGCTGTCTTTCTGTACCTGTGTGGTTTTAATCTCTTAAGAGGCAGTGAAAGGTCAATCCCAGCTTCTCTTTGCTGGTAGCCAATAACACATAGACCAATTTACTTCAGAATTAATGACAAAGTTACCCTTTTGAAATAAGACTTTTTGACCCACTTGAATAAAGTTCATATTCCTTGTTTAGTCTCCATCAGAAGTTTCCTGCTCTTATTTCATGTATCTTTCTCTTTTGGAATCAATTAAAAGAAGAAGTCAGGCTTAGGAAATGGACGGTGATGCTGGAGGCCTGAAGATAATGATCCAGACACTGTGAGAGGGGAATAAACTTCAGTAACCTCATTGCAAGTCATATGATGAAGACTAGGAAGTGAAATTCTTTCCTTTACCACTATTTCCACATATGACAGTTGTCTGCAAAACCAAAGTGAAATTCCATGATATATTAGAAATTATGCAACAAATCATAGTGTTAATGAAAGCCACAAGTGCTAAAAGCCAGCACTGTCAGATTACAATGAAAAGGAAAAGTTGTAAAAAGTTGCCTTTCCAAAAAGAAAATCTGGAGTATTTATTGAAAGACTTGAAGAAAATAAGATTGGAAGGGGACTCAAAAAGTTGTTGCAGCTCAGCCCTAAGAAATGGTCCTATTCACCTCAACTGGAGAGACCTGTTTTAAAATCTTCTACTGCTGGAGACCTTCTGATCTCCTTTGGCAAGGGTTTAACTGTTCTTACTTAGAAGGATAGTTGACTTCTTTACTAGATATTATAATAGCACCTACTTTACTTGGTGCTACTGCTGTAAATCAGATTCCATCTCTGTTCCAGAAAATTTGTAATGTTCATGGTAGGTGGTTATATTTTGTTTTCTCCCTTTTAACATCCTTAAGCTGTTTTCATGTTCTCAGTAAGAACCAATGATTTTTTATTTTAATACACATTTTCTTCTATTTTTCTTTTCTTGTATCTTCACATTTTTAGGGCTTGAGGGAATATGACTGTTTTGACCAGTCTGTACTCTTGTCTTTAGACTGTTTGCTTAAAGACCTGATATGAGGTTAAAGTTTCCTGATTTCTTCCTTGTCCACGCACTTAGTGCATTAATTGCTGGTAAAATGTAATGCTTCCTCCATCAGTGAGCTATTTAAGAACATATTTTCCAGGTCCTCAAGAGCATTTCTATGTCATACCCATGACCATGCACGATTGCAGTCAAAGTCAGATGATAAAGTCCTGAGTAGGCCACAAACATGTTTAGCTACAGTGGCAGAAACTGGTGTGGGTGGTAGTTGTTTCGGAGAAGTCTGTGCCCCGTTTCCTCTGTCATAATGTCATAAGGGATCTTTGATCTGAGAAACGGTTGTCTTCCCACAATGGACTTAGACGAAGGATTGGAGACAATTTACACTGTATCCCACTCTTCTACTTCATTGGTTTTAAAGGTTCCCTTGAGGTAGATCTGACTCGCATCTCTCTGGGAAAAGACAAAGCTGGTTTTACTGATATACTGAGGAAGGTGGGAGGGCTTAGCTGGTGGACAGAGCACCAAACTCAACTTGGGGAAACAAGACAGTTCTTAGTTTGCCTCTGACTGCAACCAACTTATTTAATCTGTTCTAAAAAGAGGGGACCAAACCTCCCTGGGGTCAAAATCCATCTGCTGATGTGTTGCAACTCTGTAGAGAGAATAACCATGCATGTAATTATTTATTTAACCCTTGCTGACATATTCCACCAGTTCCTGGGAATAGCTGTGCTGGCAAATTCAGCCAAGGGCTTTCTCTGTTAATACTAGTCCTGTAAAAGGTGAGAAGACACTTTAAGCCATTTGGATGCAAGCAAGCTTGAGACATGAGATCTTATCACCTTAGGCTGGAGCTGCATGCAAGTTTTAAAGACAAAAGTCAAGTCTTAGGAGTGAGATTAAAACTTCTAGGCTGCAACCAGACCTGAAGATGGTAAATCCAGTTGGCACTATGTTGTTCTGTGGGCGTTTACTGGCACTTGGTTGTGTTGTGTGCCTCTGTACTCCCACTGCAACACTGTCCCTGTGCCTGTCAAGACCTTTACTATTAAAAACGAAATAGAAAAACAGATGGCACTGCTCATGTGCTAGCAAAATATTTATGATTTATTTACAATTAAAGGCTGAGGTCTCTCAGTGATGCTAGCAGCAGAAGGTATGCTGAACATTTGTGCTCAATGTCTTGCCCATGGAAAAGATCGTTTTATGGAATTCACTCTAATGCTTACTCATGTGAAGTGAGAGAGATCTACCATTTCCTGGAGCACTTCATACTCATCCCCAGTGCAGCCATCAGATGACTGAAAGTAAGGGAGAAGCAAAGCAGTTTGTTAAGGGAATGGCAAGTGGTACCATAATGCACTATTATATGGTGAATGATAATCTGCCCACTGTTGGAGA